>NC_026149.1:5090236-5097189 GCF_000512975.1 Sesamum indicum | reverse complement strand
AGTCCCTTTCAGCGAGTGCATCAAGAATCATTCCACTTGTGTATTGTGCTGTTTTCTATATGAAAATGTTGTACATCGGGTCGAAGATCTCACTAGTTACTGATAAATATCAACTATGAGATGCAAATCTTGATTGCATGGAAACCGGGCAGGCCTGCGCCTATCTATTTCTGTTCGTTTGTACCTCAATAACAAGGATGCTTTATTTAACCTATGCTCCCTAACAAAATTTATATTGTCTACTCCAAAATCGTCTAATCTTTAAAATGTAGCTTCAATCCTCTTGCCTACTCTTTTGTTGATTTTTTAATAGGAAACATTCCAAACGGCCCCTGTGATATGTGAAATTGTGTTGATAAAATTTGGACAATATATTTAAACGATCAAATATAAATAGTAGACATTATTGATGAGATTCGAACCATCAATTTATATTAATTAATACTTAACAATTCTTAAATAAAAATAAAAATATTACTTTATAATTAAAAAATAATAAAACATAGAAAATAACGCAGAGATTCTTTTATTTTTCATTTTGAGGAACACAATAAAGTTTCTCGATTTTTTATTTTGTGAGACAATTTTGTTTAATTAATTAATTGTTGAATAAATACCTTAGAATAAACAAGTACAACTATTATCCTCTTTTACTTTTTTTTGATGGGATTAAGGAGGATTTGATAACTTTATGATTAATGTTGAAATATTTGGTAAAATAATAATTTAATATCTTATTTACCTTGTATGAATTATTGAATAATTATTGTGTGATAGTTTTATTTTTTTTTTCTTATAGTTGTTATATAAAATAAAATATGTAATTGACAACATCACCCCATAATAAGACCAAAATATCATATCACATGGTCACATTACAAAATTAAAAATTGAAAAATATTTAATTTATATGTACATTTTTTATATCTATGTCATTTTTATCATATTCATCAAAAATAATATTTACTAATTTATAATAATATATACATATATGATATAATAATATTAGATATATATTTTATAACAAAATTAATAATAGTGTAAAATGCATTTTCTCCCCTCCAGATGCATAAATACTGGTGCTATATTTGTTATTAATATGAATATTAGTGATAAATTCGTAATAGACACAGAAAAATTACAAACGAAATAGACAAACAAAAATTAATAACTGGAACCCATGTAGACAGTGATTACGAACTACTCACTAGCAGTAGCGGGCTTTTATCATTAAACACAAGCGAGCAAAATAAAAATAAATAATTTAATTAATTAGTCTGAATACGAGGCCTAATTCAAAAAAGAAAAAAGGGTCTTAATATTTATTCTATCAAGATAAAATAAAATAAAATTTTATACATATATATGAAATTATTATACAAGGCACTAGGCAGGTTTGGAAACGGGTCTTTTAAGGACCTGAGACCCGCTACCCCTCCTTATGTCTTCAATTTTTTGGACCCAAACTAGGACGGGTATGGGACGGACTGTGCTGGGTTCGGGTTCGGGTCCGGATCCGGGTCCAATTCCCACCCTTACAGTCCGGAGAGTGTCGTTCAACCAAAGCTAAATTCTGAAGTCTCTATTAGTTGAGAGCTTCCATTGTGTTTCATGGAATTCTTGCTTCATTAGTCAAAATAATGGCATTACAAACCCAGTTCCCAGTATTTGCGCCGCCTCACCTACGCCCTCAACCCCAGCGCCCCACCACCGAAATTCGTTTCTCCCGGTGGAACAACGCCAACGCCCAAAAATTCATTCGCCATGAGCGCACCCAGAAAGAACTTGAGGACCAAATCCGCTTCGAGAAACGTTTCGACTCCGCCCTTACCATCGCACATAATTACAACCCTGCACCTCCTCACCCCACGACCTTCAAATCCACCGGCACCCCTTCTGCGCCTTCCTCTCCTTCAATCCCGGGAAAAGCTTCCAAGTATTCTAAATCCCCGAAGCACCCTTCCCGCGATGCCCTCCACCCTGCCTTCAAGCCCTTCTCAAAGTCCCGGAAAATTCCCTTGAATGAGAATGAAAGCCAAAATCTTGTTGGCCCCAATTTCAGGATAGATGAGAATGGGGTTTCGTATGAAATTCCGGAGGCGCCGTTTGTTTACCAGTACAGTTACACTGAGACGCCTAAGGTGAAGCCGGTGAAGCTGCGGGAGCCGCTGGTATCCCCTTTCGGACCTGGCACAATGGCGAAGCCATGGCTGGGGGCGAAGCCCGCTGCCGCCGAGCAAGAAGAAGCTACCAGAATTTGATTCGTTTCAGCTGCCACCGCCTCATAAAAAGGGTGTGAAGCCTGTACAGGCGCCTGGGCCGTTTCTTCCTGGTTCTGGACCGAAGTACGTCAGGTCCAGGGAGGAGGTTCTTGGGGCGCCGCTGATTAAGGAGGAAATCGTGGAACTCATTGAAGGGTGTAAAAAGTCGAAAAGACAATTGAACATGGGTAAACTGTTGTGTTAGATTTGTGTATGTTTGTTGTTGTCGAGTAGCAATAACTCATTGATGATCGAATGTGTTTTAATTATATATATTCAAGCATATTTAATTTGTCGAAATGACGATCAATGCGACTATCTGCTCATATTGCTTAGTTTGGACGCCTATGTTCCTATGGCTTTATATGATTTAATATGAATTTTGGTTTTATAGTTTTTCCCAATTCCCAAAGTCTTGATTTGGTTAATTGTATGATAAATCTTTTGTCTTGAGAACTCATTTCTCATAAGCGATACAGAAGAAAATGTATACATTTGTCTAGACATTGTACTTATACCATTCTGTCATTCCTCTTCAGGAAGGGATGGCCTAACACACAACATGCTGGACAATATACATGCTCATTGGAAGCGACGAAGGGTGATCAAGATAAAATGCAAAGGAGTATGCACTGTAGATATGGACAATGTGTGCCAACAATTGGAGGTTGGTATGTTCAACTTGCTCTTCTTCAAAGGAAGACTTTGATAGCTTTCTTTTCTGATATTATTGTTGGATATATTGTTTCAAATCCAAGCAAATGCAGCAGTACATACCCAAAAATGGTTTTAACTTACAATCAATTTGCCACAAATATTCTTAAAATCCAAGAAAAGATCATGGTTAACCATCTCCTCACAAATAGAATATTATCGATGCCCGCATTTCGTATGGACTGAACATCCTATATGTGACAGAAAATGGTAAATAATTCCTGGTATGTTGTGCAGAACATAATCACTATGAGATGATGCATAGTGTCTCTGAATTTGCAGGTAGACAAGATATGACAATAAGAACCATTTATATATTTGTCTTCCAATTAAACCATGAATTAGTGCATTCAAAATTGCTGTGGCATGTATTAGTCCATCATTCTGAGCTATTTGTTTGAGATGGTATTCTTATGAATCACACAAACAGGAAAAAACTGGAGGGAAGATTATATACAGAAGAGGTGGCGTCGTTTACCTTTTCCGTGGGAGAAACTATAACTATAAATTTCGGCCTCGCTTTCCTCTCATGTTATGGAAACCTGTCGCCCCGGTGTACCCAAGACTGATTCAACGAGTTCCTGAGGGTTTGACTTTAGAAGAAGCAAGTGAAATGCGGAAAAAGGGGCATGATCTAATACCAATATGCAAGCTTGGTATGTGATGGTATTTACCCAAATTATTCTTATGTGTTCAGTGGAACTAGATGCTGTTGAGAATTGCTCTAAAATCTGCTGATATATGCATGCGTGTATTTTGCAGCAAAAAATGGTGTTTACTGTGATCTTGTGAAAAATGTTAGGGAGGCATTTGAAGCCTGTGAATTAGTGCGGATCAATTGCCAAGGATTAAATGCAAGCGACTACAAAAAAATAGGTGCCAAACTCAAGGTATCTTTGTCCAACTAAGATGTATGCATAGCTTTGGGGGGAATCAGGTTTATGAATTAATAGGAAATGAAAAAAAATGTGTGATCAGCTTTATGATATTATTTAGTTCTTCCAACTGCAGGATCTTATTCCATGTGTGCTATTGTCGTTTGAATGTGAACACATACTCATATGGAGAGGAAGAGATTGGAAGTCCTCTCTAGTGGAAACTGATGAGAGTCCGAAGGGATTGCAGGAAGTTAAAGCTGATGATGTAGATAAAGAACTGTTAGCATCATCATCACCAAGTGTTCAAAGCTTAGCGCTCATGGATGTAAACTCGAGTAATCTTGGAACAAGCTTATATCCCACATGCAGCAATGAGTCACATGGAAACACTGAATTGGATGAAGTTGGGGTAGAGGATATTGTGTCAGAAGTCACTGATGTATCCGTTACAGCTTCTCATGTAGTCTTGACTGCGGAGACTGTCGATGGCTCTGGGGAATCTCCTGTTTCTAGGGTTTTCACAGTTAATAATTCAGAGACATTCAATCAAACTGTTGAAAGTGAAATAGTTTCAAATTGTTTAGTCGAATCACAACTGAGACAGGAAAACAACGAATCCACTGCAACTGTGTCGGAGTTCTCATCTGTAGTTCCACAGCCTCAGGAGCAGTTAACTAATCCTGGAAACGCTGACGAGCTGGTGAGTTTGAATACGCCTTGGACTGAGGGAATTTTACTTCTTAGGAAGCAAGCTGTAGAAAGTGGGATGGCATTGGTCTTAGATGATCATAGCTTAGATGCTGACATTGTTTTCAAAAAGGCAGTTGCTTTTGCAAAGAGTGCCCCAGATGGGCCTGTTTTTAATCACCGGCCTAAACAGTTAGTCATTCAGAAAAACAATGAACAAGGATGTGATGATTCAGTGCCAGAAGAAGCTTCAGCAGTTTTAGGGGCAGAAATTACAGTTTCTGGCAGGAGGGATGACAAAAAGATTTCTAGAAAAGGAAACATAAAAGATATGAAAACAGATTATCTCAATGTAGTTCCACAGGGAAACCTGAGAGTAGATGAACTTGCTAAGTTACTAGCTTGATGTGATGGGATGACATTGGGTGAAGTTATTGAGAGTCTCCAGTAACTCTTTCCTGAGCTTCATGGCTGTTTCTTGCATCTTCGTCTTACTGTTGCATTTATTCCTCAAAGATTGTTGCTCGTTGTCCTTAGGATTAGAAATCTACATAGTTTTCTGTTATGGTTGTTATTGAATGGTATATTGATGGTATCCAATCCGTCTTGCAATCATTCTCTACAATCAGGGATGCTGGGTTCGGGTTAGACCTAGACTGGCCCCTACCTTGTTCTTGAACTACAAAAATGGAGTGGCCCAAACTAGTTCTGGAACTACAAACGAGTTGCAGGGCATTTTGGCTTTTGATGATTTTTATGGGAGCTCGATTCGAACATGGCTCCTTGATAGTTCTTATACTTTCTATATACGTGTGTGATGTGCGAAATATATATATATATGAAAAAATGTGCATATTTTCGAAAAGCATAAACATTTGGGCATTTTCATTCAACTATAAAACTTTGTCAAGTAAAGGAAAGGATAACGAAAGAATGGAGAAGTGGGCATGAAGAACATGAGAGGTCCTTTAAGTGGTCTATTCGGCAAATTGTATATTTGATCTCGTTGGATAATGGATATCGCACATGTGGTCCTTTGCTCTGTGGTATCAACAACTTTAAGTCTCAATGTTTGAAAAATATGTTACTTTTGGTCTTCTTGGCTATGTGATTATGGCTGATCATGTGCTCGTCATGTGCAATTTTTTTATTCATTAATGTTCGTAAGGCATGAAAAATCAGAAGTATTGCAATTTTTAAAATTTGAAATTTAAGTTATTGACCTCATAAAGCAGGGGACCACATGTCTACCCCTCTCCCTGCCTACTAAGACCAAATATACAATTTTTTCTGCCTATTGACTACCAGAATAGTTTGTACTTCCAACATTCTTTAAGGACTGGTTTTATTAATAGCGTAAATTATATAAAACTTTATGTATTATGCAAAATTAGCTAAAGATTCCCCCTTTGTTAAAATTATAGGCAAAAAATTCTTGTGTTTTTTGATACTATACACACTCTTCTCTTTGTATTAGTTGTGCTTAACGGCGCTCAAGTTTTTATGAATTATCTGTTATACCATAGTTATAATAGTCACTGTTTCTCAATAATTAAAAAGTAAACTGTCCAAAATTTTAAATAATTTAAAACATATATAATGTATATATACACCATACAATAAAAGTTTCTATAATGTATGGATGGCAGCAACGACGTCCCGTCGCAAAAGGGATGATCACCATATGTCTAACCGTAAAAATGGGGGCGACACCCTGAGATTTGGGTGACAGGGGTCTGCTAGATTCAGAGCGACAATGGCCAACAAGAAGTCATAGAGGTGACAAAGAACCCGAAAAATATTTTTAATATTTTTAATTTTAATTTTTACTTGATATATTTTTTAATATTATTTTATATATGCATTTTATAATCTTGATATTTAATTAGTATATATTCTATAATTAAATATAATCTATTGAAATATATTTAAAGTAAATATGAATTTAACTTAATTGATAAATTTAATTGTTATGATTTAACTTAACAACAATACAAAAGGCGTCAATGACTAATAAAGATGTGTATTAACCACAGAGCTAAAGACGTATTCCCTGTCGCACGAGTATGCTTCTTCCTCCCTGTATAAACTCTGCTTCTTCAATCTTCACAACTGCAATTGAACTTCAACACTTGGGCAGCAGCTCCAGCAAGATGGCTTGCAGAAATCTTTAGAGTCCTGATCAGGTCCACAGTATCTCTTCCAGAACCAGTGATTTTCCCACAGCAAATATATCTCCTCAATCGGGACCTGCTTCGTCTCGGGCAAGAGGAAGAAAATGAAGCAGCTCATGGTGAAAATCAGTCCCGCAAACAGTAAGAAGATCCCGTATTTGAGGTGACATAGAGCTGCTAGGAAACACTGAGCAATCAGTGCTGTGAAGATCATGTTGACACAGACCACCACACTCTGC
>NC_026149.1:5075846-5090226 GCF_000512975.1 Sesamum indicum | reverse complement strand
CAAGACCTCCCATAAGCCAGAACGAATATGCAGATCACGATCACAAGAAAGATACCCGTCCCTTTAGGTATCGTTTTGCCTTCACCGAACTTCAGTGCCAGAGTAATGGCAACTGCAACCTGCAAATTCATGGAAACACTAGTAGTCAAATAACACTGAATTAAGCCAAAACGGATGCGTAAATTCTGAACTTTTAAAAAAGAAGCTCGTTGGCTCCCATGTTGGGAGTCGCATTGTGCTGTTTGTACTTTTAGAGGTGGGCCTATTTCATTTAACTGTATAAATCTTATTGAATGTCGAAGTAGGTTAATGAAGTAAAACGAAAGCAAACTTACGAAGCAGAATATCAATTCACAGCCAGCTTCAAGAAAGAATGCTCTTCTACCGAACTTGTCAACCAAAGCCATAGATATGAGAGTGGCCATGACCAGGGCTGCACTGGTAATGGCTGATGAATATAGGGATGCGCCTGAGCCAAACCCCAAGCTCTGAAATATGACTGGCGCATAGAAAAGAATGGAGTTATTCCCAGTGAGCTGTTGAAAAGCTGGGATCCCAATAGCTCCTACGACCAATTGGGGTCGATTTTTCCTTCTCAAAAGATTCCTGAATGGATGCTTTATAGCCTTAGCTGCATTGCTTGCATCAATAAGGTCCTGAAATTCAGCTTCCACTTTAGTGGTGCCTCTTACTTTCTCTAATACCTGTCTGCCTTCATCTAATCTTCCCTGTTCCACAAGACTGTTGGGGGTCTCTGGAAGGAAAAGCCCACCAACGAACATCAGAGTAGCTGGTACTGCAGCCAGGCCAAGAGACAATCTCCAGCCCCATGGATGAATTCTTTCCACTCCATAATTCACAAAGTTCGCTATGAGGATCCCCAAGCATGTCGTCAGCTGAAAGAGCTGGTTAACGGCACCCCTTATTTTCGCTGGCGCCATTTCTGAAAGATACAAAGGGACTGCCTGTGTGAAAGCCAAGTAAATATTTATAAGTTCAACGAAACCTATATACATGATTTCTTCTCCATTGCAGTATGTTTGAGAACACATATGCTTACTTGGTTACCGAATCCAATTCCAACACCAAGAAATAGTCTTCCAATGATCAGCATTGCAATGTTTTTTGCAGATGCATTGAGGATTGCTCCTGCAAAGAAACTGATTGATCCACAAATGATACTAGCCCTACGGCCTTTATTTCTGGTCACGTACGACGCCCCAAACGTCGAAACAAGTGCAGCAAAGTACAGAGATGAGGTAAAAAGCGTTAGGAGCTGATTGTCATATTTACAGTAATCTGTTTCTTTGAGATGTTCCTGTTTTCTCTGATAGATACTGGGAAAGAATTCCACCAAGAAGTCATCCATGGAGGTTACCCCTCCTGTGATCAGCAAGATTTCAACTTTGTCAACTTGATAATTTACGTTCAAGAATTACTGAAAAAGATGAGAGCCCTTTTATTGATTTGTCTCTAATTTTCTTCCATGCATCTTATTCAACAATAACAGAGATTCATTAACGCAGAAAAAGCCCAAAACAACCAATGATTGAATGATGGCAGGCAAGAAAAGACAACACTTTGAGAAACCCAATAAAGATGAAACCCAATAAAGATCCAATCAAAAACTAAAAAAATCAGCACAATAACCGACGAAAACAAGTAACACCCACCAGAAACACCAAGATCATAACCGAACAAAGAACCCCCCAAGGATCCAACAATGCAGGCAAAAATGAAGTAAGGTGTGATTCTGTACTCATAGAGATGAGCCCTTCCCCCACTCTTTGGGTCCATAACTCCGCCGCCTGCCATTTTCAGTGTTTTTCACTGTCCCTTTCTTCCCTTTTTTGGCCCAAGAACATGAATAGATGGAAAGACTGAGTGAGAACAAAAGGTTTTTAGAGTTTTTAGTTAAATAGAGAGATGATGATATTTGTGTTTAAACGTATCCCTTCGGTGATTCACTCCATTGAAATCAGTTGAGTGGATAAGCCTCACAAGACTTCATTGACTTCTGGATCGGCAATTTGAGTCAAAGGAATCAGTGGGTATACCTTTTTATTTAAATTTTTTGCCATTTTTAGTTTAAGATATTACAATCATTACTGACGAAAGTAATAGTATATAAATTGAAATGAATAGTATATTATCAATAATATATATCAAGTTCAGTTGTAGTTTTTAGTCTTATAACTATAATTTTGGTATTTTTATTCTATAACTTACTACGTTTGCAATTAGTCCTATATATTTATCTTTTTTGCCGTTTCTAAAATTGGCTGGAAGTGATGAAAATCGGCCGGAAAGTGACATCAATTTCCGCCCAACTTTCAAAATTTTGGCAAATTTTGTCCTAAAATTTCGAAAACTAAAAACATATAAGATTACATTGCTACCATAGTAAGTTATAATTTATTTTATATTCCTTTTTTTAATATTAATTAATAAAAAAGTTTAAATTACGCAGATGCTTTCGAGCTTCCATTACTAAGTAGAAATAATCTTACACTGTGATGTCCTTGATTGATCCATACCAAGTCATTAGTTTCTCTAAATCCCTCTCATATACTTTTTCGAATTTTTTTTTGTACAAATTAGATTTGATTGAACTAAACTAATTATAGAACAAGTGTAATACATTTGTCATGTGATTCATCGCTTTTTTTAAATTATCTATCAATCATACCGAAAGTGTATTATACTTGCTATATAAATAATATAAGTCTAGCTAAACCTCGACTTCGTACCACTTAATATTCTCCATTGGTGGCTGCCGAATTTGACTAACTGTTTACTTAAATCACAAGAATTTAATCCGTAGTCGTTTTCCATGAAGTAATTAGGTAGTATTAAATAACATGATAAGTTTGAAATGTAAAGGTTCAATCATATCCTAAATACCAACATATTGATACAATAAATTAGTCAATTTTTTTTTTTTTTTAAACAACTAAAAACTTTGACTTCTCTACGAAAATATCAAATATTTTTATAGGAAAGAGATGGGGTTGGCTTGTAATATGAAACTTTTAAAAGAATAAAAGGAAGTAGATCAAAGTTATAATTCGAGTAGATAAGGATGAACAAGATTATAGTGGATAATAAATTAATAATGTTCGAATTTGTGAAGTAAATTTTGTATCATTGATAAGGATGAGACCTTTGTCATGTAATTTGTTATTAATTAATTGCTATATATTATATGGATCACTATATGTATTGAAATAATTACAGCATCATGTTTTGAGATTTGATCTAATTGTATACAGATTTCCTTAAATTTAAAAATTATATTTAGTACTCTTATCATTTGTTATTATCTAACAAATGCACTAGAAAAAAATATAAGCGTTTCATTATATTTAAATACCATGATTAAAAATAAAAAAAAATTATGGCGGATATTGATTGAACACAACTACGCAACGGTTATTATTTGTTGTTTTTACAAGAGAGATCAAAATATTTGCTACAGCTAGAAATTGCGGCAAATATTTTGACAAATTGTAAAATTATGGCAAATGTTGATTAATTGTGGTCAGTGCTTGAGTTTTTTATATTGATTTCTTATAATTTTTAAGACATAGTGGTCTGAAGGGCAGAGAATGATCATTTTCTTTTTTTTTTTTTTTTATAGTGAGACCACTTGTTACTTATTAATAATGTTAAATGGTTTTTTTGATAAGGTTAAAGGAGTAAGCTGATTGCAACAAAATGCTGAATAAAAATTCAATTTTACTCCTAAAGTAACTAATTCAACTGTTTGATAATTACATAAACTTTTCCCAAAGTTTGATCTCAAAGCAAATTAACACATCCGCTAAAATATCTAAAACTACAAATACTTTCACTATCATTTGTTGTCATCCTACGTGTACTCTTGACCTTTTATTGTACCATCAACATCACATTTCAATAAAAGGGTAAAAATTACAACCACCTCCTATCACATTTTGTATAATTATGACCACCTTCTCGTTGTTTAAAAAATTACTCTAATGTTTGATAAAATTATGTAATTTTTATACGAAGGTATGAAATTATCAACTTTGCCCTTGTTGTATTTTTTATTTTTTTAAATAAAAAACTTATAGAAAGATCGAACGGGATGGATGAATTTTTTTTAAATATTATCCATTTAATCCATAAAAAAATTAAAAAAATAAATAAAACTATAATTTTTAATCCACGAGGGCATTTTGGTCTGTTCACTACAAAAGATAGATGAAAACCTAACAAATTGGGTTAATTATTATACGCCAGTTAAAATCAAGGGAGTATTGGTAATTTTTTCAAATAACGAGGGGGTATTTATAATTATGCGAAACAGCAGGAAAGATGTCTCATCTAACCTTCCATTTCATCAAGCTGTAGAAACCAGATATAGTAGCTTTTTTAACAAAATTAAAGCTGCCTTAGGAGAAGCTCTCTTGGTATAAGCTATTAGTGAAGACGATATCTCTATTAGAAGAACTTGGAGATTATGGGTCTGTCTCATTGAGATGGACAAAGTCAAGTATTCATTCAAATTTTTCTCAAACAAAGTGAATGGATCATTCCTGTTAAACTCCATGACAAAAAAAATTATTGAGTTTGCAAAAAACTTATTTGAAAAGAAAAGGATGTTGATCTAGGAAAATAAACTACCAGCTACCGAAGCAACAAAAATGAAGACGTGCAACATGTTGCATGTTGGGCAATGACATAACCATGTATGCCCTTGCTGCGAGAAACAAAGGAAGCCTCTATTCGGGACAAAGGTTTGAGTTACCAAAAAAAAAATTTGAACCAAATCAGGACAAGAGTAAAAGAATAAGACAATAAAAATTGGAGAATGCAAAAAATCAAGAATAAGATTGTCAGTAAAAAACAACAAAGGTCAACAGTCAGCAAAGTAGGAAAGCCAGCTAGTCATCACATGGCTAACAAGCCATTATGACCAATAGCTGGAAAAGACACGATGATGACGAACGCAGTGATGTCATCCAAAAATAGTTTGGAGTCCAAGTTTGAAGTCCGCGGACGCCTATAAATAAGGAAGCAATGAAGCAGATGTGGATTATCGCAATTTTCTCCAACTTTTCAAAGCATTATATTATGAGTTTTTCAATCTTTGTAGCTTTGAATTTTCAATTTTATGGGGGTTTTCCCCAGCAAGAATAGTCCTCTGTATCAGAAGCTAAACAATTGTCTTTTCCTATAGAGAATGAAGTATTTGTGAAATATTTCAAATTTTCCTTCAATAAAGAAAGGTTTCTGTTCCACTTGTTCTTCCAAAATTCTATTAAGACTTTGTTTCTGAATATCTTCTACACCCTAAGGTAGGAAATGAAATAGGATTGTGCTGTTTTGTTACTGAATGAGCCAAGTTCTGCGAACCATCAACTACGGTTGTGTGGGGGGAGAAAGTTCGTAAAATTAAGGACTTGGAATGCTCGAAAGCAAGGCGGTCTAAATAAGGTATGAATTTATGGAATTTTAATTTCATTACGTAAGTATGTTGGGCTATATTAAGTACATGTGTATGGATTTAGAAGAGGATTTTCAATAGAAGGGAAAAATGAGCATTAATTTGGGTTAATTGGGATAAAGGACCAAAATCGCGACTGTTCAAAAAGATATAGGACTAGTTTGCTAAGCTAGAAAGATAAATGACAGATTTTCCAAACCCCTAAAAATATAGGACCAAAACTACATTAAAATCTAATTATTTTGTACCTTTTCCCTCATATATCACTTAGATGAATAACGGAGCCTCCCTATTCTATCCATTACAATCATAGAACACGTAGAGTTTTGATTCTCCGTCAACATGAACACGCTTTCCTTAGATAAAGTTGATAATGTAGTGTTTATAAACATGACGTGCATATATGAATTATTAAAGAAGGTAGGATAAGAATTGCAACAGAAAATCCAACTCGATGCCTTTGGATCTCGTCCAAGAATCGCAACATATGCCAATAGCTTTATTCTGTTCCGTAATGTCACGAGTGTTGTGTAAAACATCCAAGTAGATCATCGTCATGAAAAGGGCCATCGCAAATTTGACAAATAAGTATATATCTACGATATGAGAATGTGGAGACTGACAACGATTTCAATCGACCTTCACTCGCTCGGATAACAGTTGAAGTCCGGCCTCTAGATCCTGTAATGTGATTGTCAATAGTTCGTCACCTTTGGAGTCGAAACTCAGCCTTGAATCTAAATTTTCCCTTGCATTGTTGAGCATATGATCCACCAAACCTCCGTTCATTTTATTCCTCAGCTTTTCAGTGGAGTTCCTCTCTATCAGTGCAACAACGACATCAAAAGTACACGACGGATGCAGCTTAAATCCACACAGCCGGCTCTTCTCGTCTTGCCTGCCCATCTTTACCATCAGCATTTCCGCAAGCTCTTTGCATGAGAAATCATCAAACTGGAAGAAATGCGTCACTCGTCTGCAGAATCCTTCGTTTGAAGAGAACACACGTTTCATGGGCTCAGTGTAGCCTGCAAAAATCACTACCAAATCTCCATCTTCCAGGACAGACATGATCTCTTCTAACGCTTCCACGCCGAAATCTGGAAAACCTGTCTTCTGCTCGATTGCCAAACGGTACGCCTCATCAACAAATAGTATTCCCCCTATCGCCTCTTCAATCTGGAAGCATCGATACATGTTCATCAGAGGCATGGACTAAAGAAACATAGAATTTCAAGAATCATGCAGCATTACCTTATTTCTAGTCTTTGGTCCTGTTTGGCCTATATATTCCCCTACCAAGTCTGTTCTTTGCACTTCTTTTACCGTATCTGAAGAAAGGACGCCGACAGAATGGAGTAGTTTACCTAAGACTCGTGCCACGGTTGTCTTACCTATGAAGAAAATTTTCACAAATGCAGTGAAAATTAAAATCCAACAGCATAAAAAATACACAACGGAGCTATTTGGCCATCTACCTGTCCCAGGATTTCCAAGGAATGCCATATGAGGTGGTTTTCTTGGCCCGAGATTCGACCCCATCTTCCGACGTTTCTCATCCAACAGCATTCCTTTAGCCCACTTGCGGAGTTGCTGTTTGAGCTCATGTAGTCCCACTATCTTTGATAACTCATACTCAAACTCATCCATCTTTCCCTTTATTCCGTCATCGGACTTCCTCAACTCTTCATCACTTCGGTATCCAGTCGAAGAGTGGTCCGTGGTATTGTAGTCGCTCTGTTCTTCGACGTACAGGACTCTATGCAACTCTTCATTTTCTTGTCCCTCCGGAAGATAATCGCACGGCATCATGCCCTCCTGCGAATCAAAACTTCAATGTCAGTATGACAGGACTGAGATAATGATGTTAATCAAACAGAAAGCCAATACATCATCTTCAGCTGAGCAATCTGCATTGAACTCTAACAATGTCTTCACTGACGTGTCATCTCCAGTTCGCAGTGCAAAACCAACAGCGAGATGTAATGGGGTCATCAAATTCTACAAGAAGATTCAAACAATATGAGCAAGTAGCAACTTATATCATAAACGAGGTTTACTGCAATAGGTCCCTATAAAAACATTAGATAAAACATCCTCCTGAATAAATAAAGGGTAGTCTTTTTCTTTTCAAAAAGTTCAGGGGTCACGTCGCCTTCTTTTTTCCTTGTTTGGGGATTTTGAGTCTATTAGTGTTTCTAAAGGAGATAAAATGTAATTAACCTAGTAAATGTTGAGATAGAAAAAAGAAGGTGAACAGAGATAACATTCACATTAGTCCTGGCCTCAACATAGGCGCCATAATCAAGAAGCATCCTCACTACTTCATTGCAACCATTCTTCGCTGCAGCGTGCAACGGAGTTTCACCGTACTGCAACGAGCAAACAGAATGTAGTAATGCAACAAGCAAACACAAAAGTGGACTAATCCAGTAGTGAAGAAATAGCAATTCAGTATGACGAATGCTCATACATACAACATTTTGAGCTTCCAATTCCAATTCCCCTGGCCCTCTCCAGTCAAGCAAATACTTCACTATCTCGACTCTATTCTGACCAGACGAAATGTGTAATGGTGTCTGTACTGTCTGCATTCCCAGATATCATATACAATAGTGAAACTATAAAAGAAAAATAATAAAATCACATTGATGAGCTTTCGGTAACATACACATTGTAAGCCAAGGCAAAAACATATAAACGAACCGGGAAAAACCTTGCTCGAATTCAAGATACTGTTTTAGGTATAAAAAGGCCTAGTTCTTGAACATGATAGCGAGAAATCAACATTTACGTACCACTTTAGACATAGTTGGAAAGCAGAGAAGGTCATATATACATGATGGGTATACATATAATCCTCCTACAAAAAGACTGAAAGACCCTTCATTAAGGGCATGACGGTCATTTCCGCGACCGGATCCGCGTGTTTTGTAATGGGCGGGTCGCGGAGGACCCGACCCGGGTCGCGGGAACCAACAGAAGACCCGGACAATGACGACCATTCGATCAGAATGTGAATCAACAAGATGAGGCCACGTGGCCCAGTACTTGCCGTACAACTGTGTATTATAAATAGACCCCGATACGCCATAAATGAGGTAACTGCTATACATTAATTGAGATCGAACTTTGAGATAGAATATATTTCTCTCGATCAACCTAACTTGAGCGTCGGAGGGTCATTGTCGGGGACATACCCGACGAGCTCACGGTTCGTGTTTTATTCTCAGGGGATCCAAAACCTGTTTCGGAAGAGTTAGTCGATCATCGGTGAGATCGTCTCAGGAGATCGAATAATTCGACCCAGATCAGTTGGCGCCGTCTGTGGGAACTTCTGAGAATTTTGTCATTATGGAAGGTTTATCGAGGAGAAATGCTGCCGAGGAAGAAACACCCAGGAGAGGAGCAGGTGCAACCATCCAAATCACTCCGGATGAGTTGCAAAGAATGATAGACGAGGCAAGCCGAAAGGCCATAGTAGGAAAGGAGAACAGGAGATCGAATAATTCGACCCGGATCAGTTGGCGCCGTCTGTGGGAACTTCTGAGAATTTTGTCATTATGGAAGGTTTATCGAGGAGAAATGCTGCCGAGGAAGAAACACCCAGGAGAGGAGCAGGTGCAACCATCCAAATCACTCCGGATGAGTTGCAAAGAATGATAGACGAGGCAAGCCGAAAGGCCATAGTAGAATATGAAAGGAGAACAGCGACCCCCCTGGTCAAAGAAACTGCTAGAAGACAGTTATTCGAAAACGTGGAGCCAATAAGAGAGTCAAGAGTTCAAGGGGAACATGATCATCGCAGTAAGCGACCGGCATCATCCGATGCAGGCTCCAGCAGCCATGGACGCGCAAAAAGAAGAGAGCCGGTTATATCCAGGGCCGAAGTGGAAAGCGTGGGCAAACAGATACACAGCCTAAACAAGCAGATCGACGAGTTGAAGAAACGGGGGGAGATCGTCGCGCAGAACAAGAACTCCCCTTTCTGTAATGAAATCCTCGTTCAGACCGTCGAGCCGGGGTTCAGGGTACCCGATCTGAGGAGATATGATGGGATGAGAGACCCCCAGGAGCATGTGGCCGCCTTTGAAATGGTGATGAATCTTTACGGACAATCAGCCCCGATAATGGCTAAATTGTTCGCGACCACACTCACGGGAAAAGCTCAAGAGTGGTTCACGAACCTACCCCGAGGAAGCATCGAGTCCTACGAACAGCTCGTGCAAAAGTTCAATTTCCATTTTGCGAGCAAAAAGAAACAAAAGAGGTCGGCTACACATCTGTTCAACATCCGACAGAGAGAAGATGAGACGTTGAAAAATTTCATGGGTTGATTCAACAATGAAACCCTGGAGGTGCAAGAGTTGAGGATTGACATGCTCGTGAGTATTCTCATCCACGGACTGAGGAAGGGCTCTTTCGCCTCCGCCCTCGCACGAGATCCGCCCTTCGATGTCGAGCAACTGATGGCGATAGCACAAAAATATATTGACGAAGAGGAGATGAACGCGATGAAAGATTCGGAGCGAAGGGAGCGGGAGTACATTCCCCGACGACCTCATGAGGGAAGAGGAGGAGGAAGCGACAAACCAAAAACGGAGAAACGGAAGGAGCCCAAGTACGTGCCAAAATATCACAATTACACTCCCTTGGCCATGTCTCGGGAAAAGGCTCTGATGATGGTGGAGAATGCCGATGTGCTGAAGTGGCCTAGACATACGAGATACACCCCCACCAAGAAAACGTCTAACAAGTATTGCCGTTTCCATCGGGAGAGAGGACACAGTACAGAGGAGTGCTACCAGCTGAAAGACGAGATCGAAAGGCTCGTTCGACAGGGGCACTTCCGAGATCGCGTGCCCCCAAATTGTAAGATCGGAGGGGGAGGAAGGAGGAGTAGATCGAGAAGCCCGGACCGGGACAGAAACCCGGGCCCATCGAGGATCGATAGACCCCCGGTGGGCGGGAATAACGCACCCACTAAAGGCATCATATACACAATTGCGGGAGGATCGACTGCGGGAGATTCGAGTCGAACACGGAAGAGATGTGCCCGAACAGCCGGATCGGTGAGACAGAAGGAATTCGTGCTGAAGGTGGAGGGCGAAGAGGCCATCTCATTTAATAGCTCAGACAGGTTGGAGGACGGTGGAGAACAGAACGACCCCATGGTCATCAAGCTTGATATCGCGAACTTCACCGTCCATAAAGTATTGATTGACAGTGGGAGCTCGGCGGACATAATTTTCAAAAATGTCGTGGATCGGATGGGGTTGGAAAACGCGAGGCTCGAACCCGTAAAAACTCCGCTGGTCGGATTTGGAGGAAGCGAAGTGGCCTCGCTAGGGACGATAGAGCTGCCAGTGTCCATGGGCGAAGAGCCGAAGAGGAAAACGCTGATGGTGAAATTCCTAGTGGTCGATACCCCGTTCACGTACAATGTCATACTGGGTCGGCCGGGGTTGAATTCATTCCGGGCGGTTATCTCCACATACCATATGAAGATGAAATTCCCCACTGAATATGGAGTCGGAGAAGTGTGGTGCGACCAAAAGGAGGCTCGTAAATGCTATAACTTGTCGATAAAAGCGGAGCCGAGGTCGAAGAAACAGAAGGTCAGGGAGGACGCGGAGCCCCGACCATATGAGGCTGAACACTTAAAACCCAGTGAGGAATACAAGGCTATTCAGCTCACAACAGAGGATCCCAGCAAGACGACCAGGATAGGGTCCAGCATGAATGAGGGAGAGATGGCCATGATCGACTTCCTGCGGAACAACGCAGACATGTTCGCATGGAGCCCATCAGATTTCACCGGGATCGACCCAGAGGTCATTATACACCGACTGAATGTCGACCCCACTGTCCGACCTATTCAGCAGAGGAAGAGAACTTTCAGCAGTGATAAAAATGATGCTATCAGGCAAGAGGTCGGTAAGCTACTAAAAGCTGGATATATATCGGAAATCCAGTACACGAATTGACTTTCCAATGTAGTACTTGTCCCGAAGGCTTCAGGAAAATGGCGCATGTGTGTGGATTTCACGGATCTGAACAAGGCCTGCCCTAAAGACCCATATCCGCTACCTCGGATCGATACCATGGTGGATTCGACTGCTGGGTTCGAACTCTTTTCGATGATGGATGCATACCAAGGATATCACCAGATCCAACTGGCGGAAGAAGATAGAGACAAAACCTCCTTCGTCACAGATAAGGGGATTTATTGCTATAACATGATGCCGTTCGGACTGAAAAATGCGGGTGCGACCTACCAACGATTGGTTAACAAGATGTTCGGTGATCTGCTCGGAAAAACCATGGAGGTATACATCGACGACATGCTGGTCAAGAGTAAGAGGTCACAAGACCACATCAAAGATCTCTCCCAGGCGTTCAGTATAATGAGGTCGCACGGAATGAAGCTCAACCCGGACAAATGCACCTTTGGAGTGACAGGTGGGAAGTTTTTGGGGTACATGATCAGCGAGCGAGGGATAGAGGCGAACCCAGAAAAAATTCAAGCTATAATGAGTCTGAGATCACCCAATTCGGTCAAAGAAGTGCAGAAGCTCACGGGAAAGATCGCATCCTTGAGCAGGTTTATATCTAGATCGGCCGACAAAAGCTTTCCGTTTTTCAAGATCTTGCGGAAGCCCAAAAATTTCGCGTGGACACCGGAATGCGATCAGGCCTTACAGGAGTTGAAGAAATACCTCACAAAACCTCCACTGCTCGCAAACCCGAAGGAAGGGGAGACTTTATTCTTGTACCTAGGGGTGTCCGAAAATGCGGTCAGCTCAGTGCTGGTGAGAGAGGAAGCCAGTAATCAAAATCCGGTGTATTATGTTAGCAAAATGCTCCAGGGAGCCGAATCCCGATATTCGGAGATGGAAAAACTAGCCCTTGCCCTTATTGTAACAGCTCGAAAACTGCGACCATACTTCCAGTCGCACAAGGTGGTGGTATTGACGAACCATCCTCTCAAACACGTGATGTCGCGACCCGAGGCATCAGGAAGACTAATCAAATGGGCAGTAGAATTGGGACAGCACGACATTGAGTACCAACCCAGAACGGCCCAGAAAGCACAGGTGCTAGCGGATTTTGTGACGGAGTTAATAAGCGACCTGGAACAACCCGAAACGCGTGAACAGCCTTGTTCGAAATGGATGCTGCATGTCGATGGGTTTTCCAACGCGAATAACGGAGGAGCGGGCATATTGATCCAAGGACCCGAGGGCGTCGAGATAGAAGTGGCTGCTCGACTATCATTCCCGGTAACAAACAATGAGGCGGAATACGAGGCATTGGTATTAGGGCTGGAGCTAGCGTATGAGGCAGGCGCTCGCGATCTGGAGGTTTTCACCGACTCTCAGCTGATCGCTATGCAAATTGAAGGAGCATACGAGACAAGAGAGAGAACCATGACACAGTACAAAGAGATCGCGCAGCGATTGATGAGAAAGTTTAGTGGATGTTCGCTTTCACAAGTTCCCCGAACAGAAAACGACAAAGCGGATGCCCTGTCAAAATTTGGTGCGGCAATGGATGGAATTCGGGATCGCAAAATCACAGCCCTAGTACGCGAGCAGTCAGCCCTCGCAGGTAGATCAGAAATCCAGGTCGTTTCGACGACAGGGTCTTGGATGAACGAAATCGTAAGCTACCTCGAGGAGGGTACCTTGCCTAGCGACTCGGTGGCAGCCAAAAGACTCAAGTTTCGGGCTGCTCGATTCACACTGTTGGGGGGCCAGCTGTACAAGAGGACGGTGGACGGTCCTCTCTTGAAATGCTTGGACGAAGAGAGGGCCATGTACGTGATGCGGGAAATACATGAAGGAAGCTGTGGCAATCATTCCGGGGCGAGGTCGCTGGCTCAGAAAGTGATGCGACAGGGATATTTCTGGCCCACCCTAGTCGAAGACTCAAAGAACTTAGTGAGAAAATGCGAAAGCTGTCAGAAGTATGCTTCCTTAATACATCAGCCCGCGACCCCAATGGAACCAATCAAGATAGCGTGCCCATTCGACCAGTGGGGAATTGATATCGTGGGCCCCTTCCCACCCGCGCAAGCTCAGAAGAAGTTCATCATCGTAGCGGTCGAATATTTCTCCAAGTGGGTCGAAGCGGAGGCGGTGGCCAAAATATCCGAGAAGGAAGTTATCAACTTCATCTGGAGGAACATCATATGCAGATTTGGTATACCCCGGATACTGATATCCGATAACGGTACGCAATTCCAAGGCAGGAAGATCACGGAATGGTGCAAGGAGCTCAAGATCGCACAACACTTCACGGCAGTCGCGAACCCTCAGGCGAACGAGGCAGACGAAGAGACCGATTCTGAGCCAGACTCCAAAAGCGAAGAAGAGGAATGCACAGCAGCGGTGTTCCCGAAGAAGCCCAAGTTGAATCTGCCGCGTGAAGAAGAAGTACCCATACCTCGAAAAGACGAGTCGAAATGCTTTTCCCCATCTGCGTCCAATTTCATTATCGCGCCTGCCGCAAAACCCAGCGAGAAGAACACCCCTTTCTCTAAAATATTCTCCGAAGAGGATGAAATTTCTCTGCTTAAAGGCCTCGCCATTTTCTGGGCTGACGGGAGGAACAACAAGTGGACCGAGTTTTACAACTTCATCAAGGACAGTCTTCCGCATCAGTTTACGAGAACTCAGGTGTCTGAGAAGATTCGTAGGCTCCAGAGATTCCGGGGTGTCGCACTGTGGTTGTGCCATGTGTACCACTCTCCCTGCATGGGTAGTGGTAGTAGTCCTGTATTCTGAATGGCTGCATTAAAGTCTTCCATAGCTATTCGGATATCCCCTGATGTGCCACATACTTTGCTGAGGTCGCGAACTGCATTAAAGTCCCCTCCAATCAACCATGGGATATCAGCACGCT
>NC_026149.1:5047063-5073428 GCF_000512975.1 Sesamum indicum | reverse complement strand
CTCTTCCTCGTCTCGCTCGGCCAATTGAGCCTTGAGGTTCTGCACCTTCTGGTCAGATTGAATGAAACTCCTCCGGTAATGGGTGCATTTGAGACTCAGGCTCCTGACGAAGGTCATGACCTGCAAGGTCGAAGACAGGAGGTAAGAAGATCGAACTAAAGGAAGATTGACCTATCAGCCAAGGCATACCTGGACTAAAGAGTGAGCCGCGAACTCCTCGAGTCGAATGGGGCTGTTAGGCACTAACGCCCCTTGATCGCGAACGGAAACGAAGGAATTATATACGGCAAAAGTGTCGTTTCCGGCTTCGCCATAAAGGGACGAGCTCGACATGTCATCCCATTCCGGGGGCGGCACGTTACCGCGAAGAGCCGCCCGGCTCTCTTCCCAGCACGAAGCGAGCTGCGCCACTCGCAAAAACTTATCCCGATCTTCTTCAGCTCCCGTCTTGTCTGCCGCTTCCTTAGCCATCCTGCTTAACACGCGCGAGCCTTGCGATTTGGGAGGAGGGGGGTGAGAAGGCTCTGCAGGCTCCTTGCCTTTGCCTTTGTCACTAGGTCCCAGCTTGGATTTCGGACCATGCCCTTTCTTCGGGGAAGATCGTTTCCTCTTCTTAGACTCGTCCTCGGTAGGACCTTGGCTTCTCTGGTCGACCCCCTGGTCACCACTGGCCTCGTCCAAATTTAATTCTAGCTCTGAAGAGTTGTAGCCAAGGTGACCATGGGCTGAAGGTGTCCCCTCGCTGTCGACCGAGATGGGCGTCTGAACAACCGGGTCCACAACCGCCAAGGCTTTAGAAGGAACGGGGGCAGGCAAGTTAGGGTCCGAAGAACCCGCGACCCCTTTCCCTTTTTTCGGTGCATCCGATGGACCTGCGATCTCCCCCCCCTTTCCTCGCTTTATTCTGAGACGCGGTCCTCCGCAAAGCTGTGCGCGAGCTCATGATTATACTATCTGCAGAGGAAAAAAGTGAGTACGCGTAGGCATAGCAGCAGTGGTAGCAATAAAACCGAAAGGAGAATCACCTAGGGACTCGTCAATATGAAGGGAGGCGGGAGAGAGCCCAGATAATTGCAAAACCTTCTCAGTGAGAAGCTTCTTGGGATCGTACTTATAGAGTGTTAAGCTCCTTATCTGATCGCCCTCCAGCCCCCCTCCACCTATTTTGGGGGCAGGCTTATACTTGGTCCACTCATTTCTAAAGGGCCAAACACCTCTAGGAGGTCGAACAAAAATATAGCGATCTAGCCAAGCCCCTACGTTCGACTTCAGGGCGCTCAAGTACCCGCAATCAGGCTTGGCCGAGAGATAGAAAAAACCTCGACTACCAGATCGCTTCGAAGTGGTGAAAGAATAAAAACTCCAAAAATTGTCAAAACTGGGTTCTAAGTCTAAAAATTGCATCATCACCACAAAAAGAACGATGTGAGTGACAGAATTAGGAGAGAGCTGCATAGGACATAGCCCTAGCTTCTTCAAAATCGCGGCCACCGGAGGAGCCAAAGGAAATCGTAATCCGGCATCGAGGTGTTTGATAGAAAAGGCGCAAAAACCTTCGGGAGGACGATTCATACGATCGAAAGTAGCAGGGAGGATAACTTCAAAGTCGGAGGGTATATGGTATTTCTCCCTAATCTTATGGACGGGAGTTCTAACCTTGCTAACTACAGCCTCCCAAGGGTTCTTGGCAAGTCGGTCTTGGAATTTAGCAAGCACAAAAGGACCAGCTTGTTGGTCATGGAGTTTTTCAGCAGGGAATTTCTTATTTCTTTTAGGAGAGGCAGAATACGACCCATGGGAAGACCCCGACACCGACCTAGACACCGACCCTGACCCTGAACCCGAAGATGAGCCAGACCCAGACCTAGAGGACTCAGACCCAGTCTCGGAGCCGTTCGAAGAAGACTCAGAACTAGGTTGAGACTTAGAATTCGAGCTAGAGCGAGGAGGCATCGTACCTTTAAGCAGGATGGCTCTGGAAGTAGCAGATCGAATGCGAACGTGAAATCAGGAGTCCTGGTCGCTCGAAGTTTATGCGTGCGGTAGGTTGAATGTTCAAACGGATGGTGTATTTATAAGCGGACCGCACTGGGGAAACGCGCCCGAGATTAACCGAGGGGATTCTGCCACGTGTGTGCGATCGACGGACGCGACGATTCGACTTCCTCAAAGGCAACGAACTTGCACTTTGAAAAAGTGGGGGAGTAATGATGGGTATACATATAATCCTCCTACAAAAAGACTGAAAGACCCTTCATTAAGGGCATGACGGTCATTTCCGCGACCGGATCCGCGTGTTTTGTAACGGGCGGGTCGCGGAGGACCCGACCCGGGTCGCGGGAACCAACAGAAGACCCGGACAATGACGACCATTCGATCAGAATGTGAATCAACAAGATGAGGCCACGTGGCCCAGTACTTGCCGTACAACTGTGTATTATAAATAGACCCCGATACGCCATAAATGAGGTAACTGCTATACATTAATTGAGATCGAACTTTGAGATAGAATATATTTCTCTCGATCAACCTAACTTGAGCGTCGGAGGGTCATTGTCGGGGACATACCCGACGAGCTCACGGTTCGTGTTTTATTCTCAGGGGATCCAAAACCTGTTTCGGAAGAGTTAGTCGATCATCGGTGAGATCGTCTCAGGAGATCGAATAATTCGACCCGGATCAATACAGTTACATGGTTGATCTTCTTCTGCAAAATGCATGCACAAAAATTCCTTCTGCCTTTGAAATTCTTTCTTATCAATTAGAATTTATCTGGTTTTTAAAACAGTTATATATCAAAGAATATCTTTGTAATGCTTCATTTATAATTTCTCTGCAGCGGAATTATATGTACTGGAGACTTCAACGCGCGTATCAATACTGAAGCCCATCCCCGAAACATGTGCATAACAAAGTTCTGGTAATAAAAATTTCTGTTGTAGAAGACAGATTTTAATCTAAGAGACCTGAAAAAGAAATATTAACTTGAAAAAATGTCTCTATATCAAATCCCAACTACTGAAGCAAGAAAGTGAAGATGATATGCGGGTCACAATGTTAGGATGCTCTTGAATTAACCATTCGAGCGTTCTACCACATTTTTTATTCAAAGATCAAGAAAAGAGCCCATTAATCCAGGCCGTTGATCCGGGATTGGACAAGGCGTCCACAATGACTTTGGGAAAGAATTTGCGAGAGGGATGACATGTTAATTCTCTGACAACCTCCGAACTCTTTTATAATCAGCACAGATAAATGAACAGAATGTTGCAAGAATAACGCAAAGCATAAAAATATATCTCTGTGTGCGTATATATATATATATATATATATATATATATATATAGAGAGAGAGAGAGAGAGAGATGTAGAGAGAGAAGTATGGTCTTACAAGAATGGTTCTTTCGTTGAGAAGAAAAGGGTTCTGGCATAGCAGCCTCTGCAAGCCAATAAGATCTCCAGTCTCAGCGCATGCATGAATGGTGACAGGTTTTGAGTTCTTGTCCTGAATTCTCATCTTTTCCTTTCACTCTGACGTTGCTATAAAGCTAAACGACGAAGAAATTAAAGGAAGAAATCTATTCTCTTTTTCTCTGGGGATATAAATTTTGGCAAATTCTCGAGTTCTCTTTTCAGAGTCAGAACCACTCATGCTGTCAGATCATACCACATCATGATCTAACGGCTATGAAGGTGATGAAAAGTTCCACGTACAGCCCGACATGGGGCAGCTAGCCGGCAATTTCCACCCGTTGACTTCACTTGTTTACAAGGTTTCATGAGTTTGGTGGGCATATTGCTAGAAGCTGCTGACGTTGACTTTTGGCTGTGTTGGCTTGGCTGCATGTGACGAAGAGAAAGGAAAACTATGGTGATAGGAAAAACGTTAAGTGCTGAAAGGATGATTAAAGAGAAAAGAAAAGAAAAACAAACAAGTGATGATTTCGACTTAAAATGTGTAAGATGTGTTGGGAAGTTGGGGGCAAGAATTGAGAATAGTTAAAGTAAATTAACAGTGTTGTTCAAGTTATTTAGTACATTTAGACGCCCTTTATTTTGAGTATTGAATTAAATGAATGATAAAATTATTTTTTACTAAATAAATAATTAAAAAACTCTATGTAAATTGTATGGTATTTGCTTATATGTATTACCAGAACAGAATAATTTCTATCAAGTATTTACTTTGATATATTCACATACTTTTGATAGAAAAATTAATTAACTTTGAATCCTTATTTACAAAATTTAATAGTCAACAAAACTTTTCTTCCAAGTTCACCTCTATTTAAATTCAACAAAACTTTAAAACTATTATGTTTTTGTTTTAAATATTCTATAATTTGAGCTATTTTTTTACTACATGAATCCGGAATATTTGGGTACTCTGATAGTTTGTTTACAAAATTCTTTTCTTGTTTTGATATTTTGATCATTTATCTTTTTATAACTTATTTGTGTACGTACAATTCTTTTAAAATATTTGAAAGTGCAGGTAAAAAATACTTTTTATATTCTTTATTGTAATTAACGTGTATTATTGTTTACTTTTCTTCAATTATACTACATAAATTTTTAAACTATTTTGTTTTCTTTTTGTTACATTTTGTTTTAAACATTCTATAAGAAATTTATTTTAATTTTGCTGTGTTCCTAATTTTAATCATAGCCATAATGATATTTTATGAGATTGATAAATTTGAGAAGCAAATAAATGTGTTGCAACTAGGGTAAAATAGTTTATTATTCAATTATTTATATATATTTTAATAATATTATTATTATATAAAGTATATATAAAAACTATATATACATGTAGAATTTTATACACATGCGTATGTTATGTAACACAAGAATTGTATAACTACACGTACATAACTACATACGAATTATTGTTATTTTAAAAATAATTCATTGAAAAATTGCCTGTATTTACACCAAGATACACGTATAAAAATTTCTATATTTATATTTATATAAAGGTGGCGTGGAACAATTATTAATTTTTATGATATATTAATACTATATAATATAATATAACTAAGTCAATAAAAAATAAAAGATAATAAACAGCTTCCATATATATGTGTATTTATATATGCAACTATTCATGATTTGAGATAAATAATATTTTACCCAATCGGAAATAGATCCAAACATACAAGTTTGACATATCTCAAACTATTCTATTTTATCTCTAAAAAGGGATAAATGCACAATTAGTATCATAATATAGGCCATTTTGCGATTCAGGTTCCATACCTCTTAAAATGAACAGATTTAATACCATAGTTTACGAAAGTTGTAATTATAGTACCTTAGTTTCTGATTTGACACTTTTTATACCATGCTCTAACTTTTGAAAATATCATTTCAGCCCCAAAAAGTTTGGACTTTTGTAAATTTGGTCTCATCGCTTGAAATAGTATTAGAGCTTAGGTTTATTGAAAATATGTGTTAATATTACCTTTAGATATTTTATCCACTAACATAGGAGACTTTTAAGAGAATGGAACTGAACGAGAGGTCGAGTTACAATAGAGAATACTTTCAAATTTTGAAAAATTAAAGATGGAATTTCTTTATGAAAATTCTAGAAAAGGAAGAAGATTACCTCCAAACATCGAACGATGGTTTGAGTAACAACCATGAGTATTTCCAGATTTCAGAAAAACAGAAAAAGAATTTCGTCCTAGGAATTCTAAAGAAGGCCACAAAGTCGGATCATGTACCTCTTACTAAGGAGAAACAGAAGAATGGTGGAGAATTCACTAGATCCAGAAGATGCTACCAGGAAACGCGATAAAGAACATATATACAACCGAAGTCCATGGTAGATTACTAGCAAAGAGAAGTGGAATGGATCTGAAAAAAAACCAGAGGGAGAGCCCTAAGAAATCCAAATCCAGAGAAGAACGGATCAGTAATGCCCTTGGATCAGTATCTCTTTTACATCATAAGGAAAGCAACAGAGAATCTAAAGCCAAAGACAAGAGACGATCTGATTATTGAAGCCATCAAATCCATAAAATAATGGAGGTAATGTGAGTAGAATTGGTTGAATCCTTTCCCAACTTGGGATTGTGAACTTAGTCAACGTTCAAACCAATGAAATCATTCCAACACTAAGTACAAGTTCTAATGATCCTCCAAAGGATCATCCGATGAGGGAAAATATAGATTTTCACACTAATGTGACACCAATGTTTGTGGGAACCAGACTTAGAGAAATCCAACAAGAAATCCGAGAAGAGTGCCTGAAAGTGCACCTTAAGCAAGGACCATGCTTCAGCCCGTGCATCTATACGGCGCCATATTCAATCTAGACGTTATCGACTTCTGTAACATCAAGAAGCTGATAGATGAATGTGTTGCAACCATAAAAATAGTGGCAACTACCCTAGAACTCGACAAAAAAAACTTCATAAAACAAGTGGAGTTAAGCTTGAGGTTTTGTGAAGATCGGATGGGATAATATCCCAGAAGACACCAAAGTCAGTGTCCTTGCCGGAGATTCAAAAAGCACAATTAGACTGACTAAGAAGGCTTATCAAGATGCACTTCATCTGAGATGGATACTTCGAAGGAACTAGAGCAAAAAATGCTAGAGAATATGTACAAGCTCTTTTCGGTCTTGAGTTAAGGAGTATTTGCTCATTAAATGAATATATTTATTGATTTTACAAGTATTTCTTTCAGAGTAGAGTAGCAACAAAAATAGTAGCTCCAATGTTCTTTGCAAAGATCTGCGTCCATGGAGGGAAATATTGGAAAAAATAGCTTTTGCTTTAATAATAAGAGCGCGTAAGCTACACCTTTATTTCTTATCACATTCTATTATCGTACGTACTAATGCTCCACTATGAGCAACCTTGGATAAAGCTGAAAACTTCAGGAAGAATGATTAAGTGGGTCGTCGAGCTAAGCTAATATGTTATGTCCTACCCACCAAGAACATTCATCAAGTTCCAAGCACTAGCTGAATTTATAAAAAAGGCCAAGCTCATTGAGGAAGATGAAAGGAAATGGTTGCTACATGTAGACGGCTACTCCACTCATACTGGTAGTGGGGCCGAGGTTGTTTTCACCAGCCTGGAAAGGGACGAGCTGGAATATGCCCTAAGGTTTGACTTCAAAGCTTCAAACAACGAAATCGAGTACGAGGCTCTCATAGCAGGCATCAAGATAGCCCTAGATGCGAGAACTAAGAACCTAATCACCTACTCTAACTTTCAACTGGTGACAAACTAACTAGAAGGCACCTATGAGGTCAAGGAAGATAAAATGAAAGAATACCTCCAGGAGATAACAAGCTCACAGCCAACTGAAGAGGCTTCCAACTCCATCAAATTCCACGTGCGGAAAGCACCAAGGCTGACTACTTGGCTAGACTGGCCAGCTCTTTAACCGACTACAACACCTATACTATTACCGTAGGAACTCTCGATAACAATCCTCTTAAAACTAACGTAATTGTCTTATATATTGGTACATATTAGAGGAACCATTCCTAAACTACCTGAAGGAAGGAATTCTTCCTGCTACTGAAGCATAGACAGCCCGCTTGAGAAGTAGGGCACCTATCCTAAAGTCCGGCATAATTGTTTATGCTTATTCGTCATACATATCTTCTAAGTTATATTTTATTATTCTACTTGATAAAATTAGAGATGTAAAATAATATACTAAAATATTATCTTTAAAAAGAAGATTGTTTCTTTAACTTATTGAATTTAGATTTCTTGAATCATAATTCAGTAAAAAATTAAAACGCAACATAAATCATCAAATTTATTTTAAAATCAATTTAAATCAATCTTATTTATCTCGCTTTATGTGAATTTATTATAATTTATTTTAATATTATTTATTATATTAATATATTAATAAAATTGATATATTAATTAATTAATTTATTAAAATATTAATATAATTATGTTATTACCGTTTCTATGAATGTGCAAGGAATCAATATGGACTGAAAGAGGCTAAGAACCCTGAAGAGGCCACGATGCCTTCCCTCCAAACAAAGCAATCTAATTGATTCCATGTATCTGGGGTCCATATCTACAACTCCATATCTACAACCCTCTGCTGCTGGTGTGCTGACTTCCCAAACACTCATCAGCGTGCAGACGCGTGTGCTTTACTTCCAACTGTTGTCTGGAAATTACCTTACACAATCACTGCTTTCGGGGCTTATATTCTGTGCTCTTTCACTTTTTTACAGTTACTGCGCACCTTTGCTTGTCTTACACTATTTCTGGCGCTTTTTTGCAAGCCAATTGATTCAACTTTTGGAGGGCTTTTTGAAAGCACGGAATTTGGGAAGAGCCCATTTGCCTTCGTGTTTGAATTCTAAATTCAGGAGTGGTGGGCCATTGTAACAGGTATTGGGAAAAGATCAGTGTTTCTTTTCTCAATTACCTCTTTCACTGAACCACTTCTTAAATTGGGTGGGTATTTTGAAGTAAATAATGTGCTAGCCCACATTTATTCTGAATGTTTTTGGTGTAATTTTTAGGATTTCTTGGGCAAAGTTACATTCTTTATTGGAAATGAGACATCCAGATTGCCTTACCGCTTTCTTTATTCTTTTTTATGTGTGGTGGTGTGTGTGTCTCTCTCTTTCTATATATGCTTTAGTAAACAGGCAGCCAATTCTGGGCCTTGCTGATTTGGGGCAAAAACCATCCAATTTGACTGCATTTCTCAAGAGTTTTGAGTAACCACTCTCTCCCAGACTGTAACTGCGAATTGGTTTGTGGTCTTTGCATCATTCTGATATGATTTGGCTTGCTTTCTCTGGTACTGATTTCTACCATTTTGTCAATCTTAGTCTCATTACTTTTTTGTTGCCTTGATCTTTGTTGTTTGATGAAATGTGGGACTTGAAAATAATCAGATAGCTGGATCTTGCTAATTGTAAATCCGATTTCTTTTATATAATCAAGAAACCTACGCCCTTCTATCCAAGGATCCTATGTCCCCATATGTTACTTCATCTGCATATGTTTGTGGGTAACCAAAATCTTGAGTCCCTTCTCCTTTGCTTAAGTTGTCTGCCTGTGTTTATTGGTTTAGAAGCATATGCTCCGCTGGATTTCATTGGCATGAATCTGTTTGAATTTTAGGACTACAATCAGATGTCATGCTCTACTGTGAATCTTGAGTGATTCAGGCCTATTTTAGTGTTGCACTTGTTCAATTCTTCTCACAAACTTAAATTTAATTGTTTACGTCCTTCCATTAGCTCTACAGTTAATTGTTTACTTCTTTCAGTAAGCTCTACAGTTAATTGTTTACAATGAAGACTTTTTGAGCCATGGTCCTCTGAGAACTGGCATATATCACCTTCAATCATTCAATTAGTAGTTCTCTCTTTTTTTTTTTGTTGGCATATTTATATGTTTATTTCATTGCCTGAAGGTTGTAAATGAGCAAATGGGACATTGTTGTTTACCGGAGTTGGAAGCAATACGTCACCCATCAATAGGTAAGTACCAGATCATAGGAAACTTCAGCTTCCTCTTTCCAAGATAGGGTCTTCAGATATATCTTTTTAGCCTAATCTCCAATATATTTACTTGCCTTCCATTCTGGAAGCTTCAAATTGAGTTTTTGTTAGAGCAATAATCTCAAGTACATTTCTCTCTTTGTATTCTTTTGTGGTTCTTGTTTCACTTTTTGTATGCTACTATCATGAACTTAAGCACAGTCTAATTTCAAACTTTGTATCCAGGATATATATAGGCCTACTTGTCAGCATTTTTTGCGTGCCATGACAGAAAATAATCTTTCTGCAATTTGTTGTTCTTCCTGTTCGGAGATGGAAGATGTCTTTTCTCGTCTATTAACCTTAGCTTCCTATATAACTCGTCGAGTTATTGAATTTTTTGGTGAGTTTTTCTTTACACTCTCTGCCTAAATGCTGTAACATGTCACTCAATATCCTTTCCAGCACACTGCATATAGTTTTGTCTAATTTCTCGCTCATACCTTGTGCTTTTTTGTTTGCACGCTGTGTTGTTGCAGAAGATCTTGTGATAAGGGATGTTAGTAGATGGTTAGAAGAATCAGAGATCAATTCTTGTGGTCAGCATTTAACATCTCCAACCTGCAATGATAACAAACTTTCTTCTATGGAGGATGCATCTTCTTCAAGATGTTGTAACTCTGATACAACCTTTAGCTTTCACGAACAAGGAGCTTCAGATGTTGAGGATCAGTCGTTCCTGTATTCGCGACTAGAAATTGTAAATAGAAATTACTGTAGGGGTGTCCGCTTCATTTTTAAAGGGTAAGCTTATTGCTCTAATGCTTTCTTTCAAGTTTCAAGCCACTGCATGAATACTATGACTATTCTTTAATTTCAGAAATCAGAACCAATATCTGAGATAAAATTAATACTGAATCTACCCATATTGTAATTCTTTTATGTTTTCCTGTTTGTTTATATCATTAATAGTCGATTGAACTGCAGTTGGTCGCTACGGTTTGTAGGTTGGTGCTCCCTATATTATGTTTTGAATTTGTTTGGAGATCAGCATTGGCAACTTGGAGATATTCTTGTTATCATATGAGATGTATTCAAGCTCGCACACAGAGGTAGAAAAGATAATACTTTTATTTTCGAACTGTCTTTTCACAGAAGCAGAGAAGCATTTTTTAGTTGCTTCAGTAATATTTGACTTTTCTGTGTTCTTAACCTTCGTCTGCAATTTTTAGTGTTGTATCTCGAGTTTTGAGAACTTTGCATGGTTCTTCTGATGACATTGGGTGGTTACAATGTGCTCCTGGAATGGCCCCTGTGGAGGATGGTTCAGCTAGATTCCTGGAGCTGCTACAAGAAATTAGGTAAGTGATGCCCATTGATTATGCAATTCAAAACAATTTAATCATGATGCACAAATACATTTGATTCTGTTCCCTTAAAATCTCAATGAATTTTCACCAAAGGCTGATTACCGAAACAACCTTTTTCCTTTTTCTACATTACTCATAAAGCTAGTGCTGAAAGTTAATTGTTCAAATGCCGCCAAGTTCCCTGGCTATAATTATTCGCTTTTCTCCCAGATGCATTGTGTTTCTGATCAGAGGCATTGGAGCCCTATCAATTGGTTTGCCACTTAAAAGTAAAAACTGTATCAGTATAGTAGTCATGATAAACCAACTTTCTTGAGGAGTTGATCATGTATAGATTTTTTCAGTACTAGTAGTTTATTTTCTAAGGTTTTGGGTGCCAGATTGCTGCTTCGCATACTTTGAAATGCGAAATTCATTGTTGATGAAAAAATGTTGAACATCTGTACCAAAAACCAAATTAGCGCAGAAACTATGACCATTACCAAACTTTTTGGAGTATAAGTACAACATGGCAGGAAATGAACCTTTGTCCCACAAATAGAAGATCTAGGTCACAAAACCAGGAGAAAGAAAAAGGAAAAACAGTACATGATATAGAAAGAAACATTATGGTCTCAACAGATAGGGAGAAGGAAAAAGAGAAACAGAATATCTAGTTAGAAACAAATTCAAGATTCTAACTTAAATTTTTTATTAGATATACTGAATAGAAGTTTAAGCATTTAGTGGTTTCAAAGACAAGCTGAAGAAGCTCCGGGTTCAAATGTCATCAATTATGAGAAAGAAGTAATGTGTTGGGTTTTACCAAAAGAGTGTCGCGTGCATGTGAAAGGCAATCTTAGACTCCTCCCTAGAAACTAAGCTTTTACATTGTCTTTGGGTTGATAAATTTAGAGTTTAGGGATTTCAAATACATAATATCAAATTGTCTGATCTTGCTTGGATAACTCAATATGAGAAAGGATTTCAAATCCATCAATGTCTATTTTAAACTATTTTTTGTGGCATTATGACGGATTTCACATTTCTTGAATACAGATTCATAATCCTTTATCCATATTCATTCATTAAATCGAGATCCGTCTATCCAAATAAGGCCTTAATCAATTCACCAGTCAATGGTTCTTATTCAATTTTGAAGGTTTTCCTTGTACAGTGTTCCACATAGAAGTTAAGCGAGGATTATAATGCTACATGATTACTGAAAATTTATACATTAGATAGAAAAACATGGGCCATAAGGTTCATTCCTATTTGAAGTGAAGCAGCTTTCAAGTCTATGGTAGATTGCAGCCATAGATTCCTTTCAGAAGAATGAACAGGAGAAATGGACTTAGGGAGGACTCCTCTCTAAAATTCAGCTTGAACTGTTTTTAAATCTGGTAGAATGTAGACAGAGATTCTGATTTTATTCTTTGAAGAATGGATGGAAAGAATGGAGTCACAGAGGTCTGGAAAAGACAATCTTTAAAGATAACAGGAAACGACATGATTTGTTGTAAAACTCAATGAGATGCTTTAGGTTGTCCATAGTTATTAAAGGCACATGGTGTCCCATTGCACAAAGGTGCTTTGGAGCCATGGCCCACGGCTGTGCGACGCGTGCCTTTTGGAAGCACAGAGCAGATTTGTAGAAATAATTTATATATTTATACCATCAGTATCTTTTACCAAAATCTGTAGAAATAATTAGGAAAAACAATTAAAAAACTTAGGTCTCTTTCTGTGCATAGAATCCTATTTTGTTTTTCCAATCTATACTTGGTTTATGAAATTTTTTTGTGATTGTCATTCTCAAGTATGCATAACCATAATCAGAACTCATGTAGTTCTATGTGTTTCTTTCAGGAATGGGCTGCACAAACTCCCTGATTCATTTGTTTACCTGCTGATTCCAGGTTTAACAAGCTCCATTGTCTTGCATTCCCAGTTTACTTAAATGTCATGACTTTAGATGTTGTCTTCTGATGCATTATCCTCCTAATCCAATTGATTAGGACTTTTTAGCAACCATGGCCCCTTGTACTTCGTGAGCACCAAGAGGTTTTTCTCAAAGATGGGTCTAGCCTGCCATATTGCTAAAATTCACAGTGAGGTACTTTAAACTTCTTTATTTATCTTAATCTGTGAACTGAACTCTCCCCAATTGTTGATGTTATTAGCTTCTACCCTCACTTTTTCACGAAGTAAATGATAAATTTCTTGTAATTCTTTTGATACCTTCTGAAGGCATCAGTTGAACACAATGCTTGGGAACTAAAGCAATATATAGAGGAGCTATACTGGGGGTCTGGCAAGCGTGTGATGTTGCTAGGTCACAGCAAGGGTGGAGTTGATGCTGCTGCTGCTTTGTCAATTTATTCACAGGAGTTGAGAGATAAAGTTGCAGGATTGGCACTAGTGCAGAGTCCTTATGGTGGCACACCTATAGCATCTGATATTCTTCGTGAAGGCCAGGTCGCTGACAAGGAAACCCGGAGAATTATGGAGTTTTTGATATGCAAACTGATCAAGGTAACATTCTGTGTTGCTCAAATTATCATTGATGTGTTGGAGTAAATTATGCAATGTCATCTGGGGACCACTGTAGGATCTTGCCTTGCCTGTTACATAGGCAAGGCGTATATATGTGGGGATTCACTAACTTATTAATGGTGTAGTTGAATGGTAGTCCTTGAATTTGCTATGTGACAGTACCAACAACTCAAAATACTCTCAGAGCAGAAGAAGTTAGATCATTTTTTATATAGAAACAAGATTACCAAATGTATTTTCAGTAAGTAATTATCACATTCCAAATTATGTTTGCTGACCTAAGAAACCCAAGTTAAAGTAATCGTATTTTTTTCTTAAAAGCCTTGAAAATGATCTCATGAGATTATTAGTAACTGGAAAAACTAACCTTGAGGAAGTAGAAATTCTGACAATTATAGAAGGCCTGGTAACTTTTTACATATTTGAGGGAGAAAAAATGTCATAACTTAAAAATTTATTAAATGAAAAGTTATAGGAATCTACACTGCTCCAAATCCACTCATCTCTATAAATTCATTTTTTATTTCAGAAACTGAAATCTTGTTCTCCTGGTCCATATTCTTATCAATCTACGACAAAAAGAAAAAGAAAAATGAAGAATGCATGAAAATTACCAGATTATAAAAATTGTGGTCAGTCCTGAAATTTGATAAGTGTGTCGATCTTAAAGTAAGCTTCAGTAATTTTTGCTGCAGCTTCTTGTATATTAGAGGCGCAAATATAAAATGTTATATGAAGTTTGAATATAAAATAGACACTATCTTCGTACTTGTTTGATGCATCCGAAATTCAGGTTCTACTTCTAAAACATGCATTTCACATTTTAAAAAGGCATATCTAAAATCTGCAATCCGTATTCCCAAATTTAATTAAATGGGATTTTGTTATTTATATGAATCCCATAAGGGAGACGAGGAAATGGAAAACTTTCCAAATTTGGACATTTTTTAGTTTTTCTTGCATAAAATTGTAATATTTAGTTATGATGTTGGTTCAGTGATGGTTTCCTTTGTACAATTGGATACCACCTTTTCTAATTTATCGAGTACTGTTGAGGAAAAATAGTTGTTATCTGAATATTATGATATAAACTCCTTAGGTCTTTCTTATAGATCAGAGTCTTCATTTTGATAATCATTCATCTGAATACAACATTGCATTGCAGTAATGAATTTGTTAATTAATGTATATGATTTATATCTCATAAAAATTAAATTAGCTAAAGATTTTAGTGCAAAGAATGCATCGAATTATTTGATTAGTTTGAATTATTTGCATGTTGTGCTTATTTTTAGGGCTAATACACCTTCCCTTAAGATTTGGTCTAGTTATACGTAAATTCTCTTGAGTTTTAGGAATTAGATCTAGTACTTTTATCATTTTTTGTTATCTACCAAATAGACCCAACCTTTAACAGTATCACCGACGTTCGCTAACATCAACATAAAAATTGAATGAAAATCCAATTTCACCTTTGGTTGACTAAGTTAAGTGATTGAAATTAATCCCTTCTGTAAAGTTTGATTTAAATGCAAATACACCCCCTTAAAATTTTTAAATCACATATACCTTCACTAATATTTATTATCATCCGACATATAATTTTAACATTTTATGATACCATCCAATATCATTATTTTAATAAAATAATAAATTTCAATCTAATTGCTAGTCTACACTTATAAAAGTGTCTCTAAAATTTGACTCTATTCATACAGTTTCTTTTGAAATTTATCTAAGGCTTATTTACATTTTGTCACTCGAACTTTGACCGTTTTTACACTTTGACATCTAAACTTTTTCTTTGTGTCAATTTACCATCTTAACTTTACTAAATTTTGTACTTTGTCATTTATAACTATTTTTCAACCAAGTTTTTGATCGAAAAACATCACATGCAATGCATATGTGATATTTAAGGATTATGTGATGTGATATTTTTCACATATATACAATATGTGATGTTTTTCTGACAGAAAAATCAACAAAAAAAAAAAAGGATCATGTATGCAAAGTGCAAATTTTACAAAGTTGTGATGATAAGTTGACACAAAAAATAAATTCTATGGCAGAGTGTAAAAACGCGTATAGTTCGGATGGCAAAATGTAATTTACCCTTTATCTAATTTATACTAAAAATTTAATTTTTTTAACTTGTGATAAAGTTTTAAAACCATATCCCATAAATTAATAAGTATATTCTGAATTACTTAAATCCTCTTTTTTAATTTTTAGTAATCCAATTGTATGTATCGCTTTTTAAGTTTGACATCATTTTGTCTTGTTTTTTGAAAAATTAATGAATTTGTTACGTGGTTATGATAATTATGTGAAACAATCAATTAGTTTTGTTTAAAAAATCCACTTTGGAAGTTAACTGAACTTTCTTGCTTTTGACAATAAAAACATAATGTAGGTGAGTGAAAATTTAGAAAGAGAAAAGATAATGGCATAAATTGATATTTAAATATAAGTATGGTATTATGAACTCAAATTTGAATTCGGAAATTTAGCTTTGTCCATGGTCAAAAGTTCTTTAAATATTTAAAATTTTTAATTATTTTACGAGAAGAAATACATTGTAGGGCTCTAGTTATAAAATAAAAGGACTTTGAAGAGGGGCAATTGTAATATTCAAACTTTTGTAGACTTAATTGTACAATTGCATGGACATCAATGTAATTTTATATAGAACTGATTTTCTTATAAATTCTATTATTCTATAATTTCTTTAATACATAGAATTTTTTATTGGGTTTTCTTTTATAATTTAAAATTTTCACATTCAGTCAGCCAAACTATTTGCAGTGAATTATCACTTCTTTTTTCACTTTGCATTAAGTCATACATTTAGAAGTCATCTTTCTGCAAATATGTAAATCATCTTGTTTTTTTCCTATACAAATGTCATTTAATGATAATAACTATAGGATTCAATCTTTAAAAGTTATTTTACTCTTTATATTTTTAGAGGTTCCTATTTCCTTAAAGCTAGATTTTCTCTTATTTTAGTTCCCAGGAGAATTTTTCCATAAAATGGTAACAATGAATGAGGTATTTTTGTTGATTTTTGGTGTGATTTATAAATGTTCAGTTTGTGTTGTGATTGAGAAGATTAGCATACCAAAGCAGGCTCTTGCCGTTAAACTGATAAGTGAGATTGGAGTATCAAAGCTCCATCTGTAAGTGGAGGGTGATGTGATCTAGTTATGCCTTATTCATCCGCTGGTGGACTACTCTCTAATTGGAGAGCACTGAGATCTTAATTTTCTCCTTAACCTTTGAAGATAGACATGTTTGCATCCTTGCGATGCATGAGAAATGCTTTAGTGATGCTGAGAAACTGTTGAGAGTTTTCAAATCTCAGAAATAACCTTGCAACTGGATCTGCTTCTCGGTTCTCTTGAAAAGATGGCTCCCGATATTTGTTCAGTAAATATATATACATATACATATACATATATATATATATATTTGCTTTACATTTGGTTTAAGTGATGGTTTTCTATCTCACATTTTATATTCACTTTGTTTGGAGTTGTTTTACATAGGTTTTGAAAGGTTTGAGAAAATGAATTTGGGTTTTGGAAATTTTAAAGTGTGTATCATCATTTATTTTTGGAGATTTAAAAAATTGTTGAAAATGCATCATATGTTTGGTATTGTTATCAAAGGGGACAAAAAGTTATTGTAGATGCCAAATAATTTGATAATGGTTGAAAATTATTCAGAGTAGATTAAAAATGTGTTTAATACTGTTTTTTAAGGAAATAAAAATTACTGTAGATGATTTGTGAATAATATATTTGAAGGGATTGTCGCTTCAACTCTGATTTGGCAGAAGTGCTTTGTAATATTCTTGCAATCAAGTTATCTACTGAGTGAATAACAGTAATTCTCTTGTGAAGGGTGATATAAGGGCGCTGGAGGACCTTACCTACGAGAAACGGAAGGAGTTCATCCGCAACCACAAACTTCCTGATAATATTCCACTCATCTCCTTCCATTCTGAAGCAAGTGTGGCCCCAGGTGTCATTGCAACAATGTCGCACATCGCACACGCAGAACTTCCCTGGCTTCCTCCATTTTTCAGTGAGGAAGCGGAAGATGCTGTCCTCGCAGCGCGAAAGGTGCCTGTTATATTTCCTGTTTCTGCTGCCATGGCTCTCTCTGCACTCCACCTGCAACTACGGTATGGTGAGAAGAGCGATGGCCTTGTGACATGTCGCGATGCTGAAGTTCCAGGTTCCGTTGTCGTCAAGCCTGACAAGAAACTCGACCATTCCTGGATGGTATACTCTTCTTGGAAGAAAGATCCCACTGAGCCTGATGCCTGTGAAATGTGTGAAGCCTTGTTGACCATGCTCGTCGAACTTGGAGAAAAAAGGTCGAAATTGGCATGAAGAAGTGTGGATGGTTTTTGGTAACGATGTTGCTGTCGTGCAAATTGCGAAAGGAACTGCAGTATGAGTATGTTGCTTCATGCTCGGGAATATGCAACCGTAGTATTATTTTTGTGTTAAAAGTCAATGTCATTGAATCTCAAAGTGAAAATGAGACCGTCGTCGTCCAAACTATTGTTAGGTGATGGAAATCTCTTGTCCTTAGGTTACTGGTTATGATCTTCGTTGCCATGTATCAAGACTTGTGTCCAAACTATTATTAGGTGATGGAAATCTGTTATCCTTAGGTTACTGGTTATGATCTTGGGCGCCATGTGGGCACGGTATCAAGACTTTCCCTTGGGAGAACTTACTTATGACTAATGTGCATTGGCTACTCAGTAGTGTTTGTGCCCTCCCTTAACAACCCTTTAAAATGAACCTAAACCAAATAGAAATTAATCTTAAAGCATTTTCAAAATTAATTGAATATGATACTTTAATGGCTCAAATACATGAATTATTGAAAAAATTAGATTATACAAATCTATATTTAAATATTATAGGAGAGCACTTTATAAAATTATAATAAAATTAGTAAAGTTGTTGATTGGCAACAAGAAGCCAATTCAAATAAAACACCAATTGATGGGACAAATAAAGAAACCATAGCTAGATCATCAATTCAACCATCTCCAGATATTGTGGGTTTAAATTTCAAGCCATTATTAGGAGAATTAGAAAAATTAATTGATCAAAAATTTAAAAATCTAAAATTGAGTATGTTAAATGATTATATAAATACCAAAATTTCAAAGAAAAATTCTCAAAAAAAATAAACAAACTAGAAAAATTTGCTACAAATCCAATGCATGTTGGTTTGGGTCTAGGCGGCTAGTGGGAGGAAGCGAGGATGAGTCCTGCATGGGGTTTAAGGCATACTTGTCAGATGCCGCCGGCCACCACATACCTCAGACCATCGACATCCACTACCGCCCTACCACCAAACTCTACGTTCCAACACAACTTGATGAAACCAAACTTGTGTTGGCGTGATCTTCAACAGATTGGCATCCCGCTAATGTTCCCCGCCATGCGCACGCCCACCCTTGGCCTCTGATTCCAAACACAGGATTCGATGCAGTAGCCAACTAAGAATGCTACAGACCATGAGCCCTCCGACTACCATCGGCCCCAGTCATTAGATTGGGAATCTCAGGATCTTTTATTTCTTATGATTGTAAGTAATACAATGTATCCAACTTAGTTTTAATTAATTATATATAATTTATTTTGATCGTAAATTAGTGTTAAACTTAGTAGAATATTAAAAGAAATATTTAAAATAAAAAACAAATAAAAATATATTAAAATTTAGGGATGACATTTGCGACATCATCTGTTCCAAGTGCTCACAATGGATCAAAATTTTTCGGATGGATTTTCGATCACAAAATTGTTTGAAAAATTTAAAAATTGTCTTCGGGACGAATTCTGGACTCAAATCGTCCCAAAAAGAATAAAAGTCAATTCGTCTAAAAGGCGGCTTAAATGTCATCCCAAATTGTAATAGTAGGACTAAAACAGACCATCCCAACATCATACGTACATCCATCTGAAATCGAGAGTTTATTTTTTCTTTCACTGAACGGAGTTTCTGACTCATGTTAGCTTCCAAATATTCATATGGATGTCATCCTCCGTCTTAATTCCATCCAAAAATAATTTTCAACTCGGCTTTTTATATAGCTTTTATTATGTTACAAAATTGTTTGTAATGTCGTCCAAAATTTAAAAAGGAACGACTGGTCATCTCTAATTTCGTCATAAAATCTGTCACTAATAGGCCATTTTTTATAGTGAAGGTTGGTTCGCCTCGAACTTGGGGCGTGATTAAGAGGTACACACGAGTCGAGTTTGACTAAAATTTCAAGCTCAAGCTTGACGAGCTTGCTACAAATGGGCTCGAGTCCGACCAACCAGACACCGAGCTCATGCTCGAGCTCTCTGCTCAACTTTGTTTTTTTCTTTTTCAATAAAAATATATAACTTTAAATATTAATTATAAAAAATGTTAAACAGCATATGCTACAATAATTTGATATCATTTTATGAATATATGATTTTATAATATTTTTAAGGTTAGTTATATTTAGATTCTCTTTGAAAAAGAGAATTACACTTTCCCCAAAAATTACACTTAAACTCTCTCAGAAAATTCTCCGTTTATACTTGACCTCCTCATTAGGGTTTGGACTGAAAGTATATATTGACGTAAGCAAAAAAAACTACATAAATTTTTAATTTTGCTCCTCATTTAATAGTTCCATCTATATTTTCATACTTATTAAAGAATAAAGATAATATATATATATATATATAATATACATATAGAGTAAGATTAACATCATTACAATTTTTTTCCTTATAAGTATAAATTATTACATTGGAGAGTAAAATGAGGGTTAAAATTAAAAACTTATGTAAATGGTTTTGCTAACATTGATATTCTTTTGTCCAGATCCTAATAAAAGAGGGTCAGATATAATCAATGAATTTTCGAAAGGGGGAATAGTGTACTTTTGGAAACACATAATTAGTAAAAATACAGAAAACATACATCAATTATTAGAATACTTGCACATAATTTTATATACTCATATATTTACCAAATCAAAAGTATATTAATAAATTCTTTAAAGAATTCAACAATACTTATACTGTACTATTTTGAAAATATATTTGTCCAAATAATTTTTTTTAATTGAATTTAATAAATTAGATAAACATAAGCTATTCTCAAACTAAGATGCTGAAAAGTACTGTACCAAAACCAATTTCTTACAATTCTACAGTCAAGTAGTAAACATAATTTATTGCACTTGATTCACTATAAATTAATTATCCAAAAAAAAAAAAAGATTCACTAGAAATTAAATACCCAAATCGTTAGACAATTGGATGGACAGTGTGTTGCAGTAATCGTATATATAATGTGCCTCTGAATCTTGCTCCAATTTATTGCATCAGCTGAGAAAGAGTACGTCGGATTAGTTTGTGGTGGCAAAGAGTACTGTACTTAGCCAAAAGAGGAAGAGTACCTTGAGTTTGAGTTACTCGTGTCATGCCTGCACTCTGCTGTAACTTTTAAGCAGGATATTCATTTATATACAGCACGTGACTACTTCTGTACAACACTGTTTATACCATTATCGTTTCATCTTCCTGCCCTTCCATTTCTCAGGCATTTTGTTTTGCAATTGAACTACTTATCTTTCTAATTTTAAGAATTATTATTTACGTTCCTATGTTAGCTTGAGACTCTTTCATAGTGTGATTGTGAATGTTGTGGGTGCTTCGTGTCAAAATTATCATGAGAAGAATGTAGAGAAATTAGAAAATTGTGAGATTTTTCCAGAAAAAAGCAAATGTCAGTAAACGATTCTTGCCAAACTACGTGATACACATTAGGGTTCTCATCATCTATATATTAGAACATATATCTGATGATGGAAATATTACGGAACAAACAAGAACGACATCGGGCTTGATTGAGAAGATAGAAAATTATGAGTTTGTTTTTATCTTGCATTTGATGATAAGAGTATTGGGCATAAAAATAAAATTATCTAAATCCTTACAATGGAAAGATCAAAATATTATTAATGCAATGGCCCGGGTTGATTGTCCCTATCAAAGATCGTCTATAATACTTGAGAAATAATAGATGAGATTCATTATTAAAAGAAGTTCACAAGTTTAATTAGTAGTAAAAAGTCCATTCAAGTTCAAAGTTGGAGGATACTGTACTTATTTAGCAATGAATATCATCAAACCAAACTGCGTAATAAGATAGGTGATGAATGGATGAAGGACTTATGATTTGAGGGGGAGAATTTTGTTGATATTAATAATGAAGTTATTTTATAAGATTTTTAGATATTCCCTGTTGGATAGTAGTCTTTAGTCAGGAGCAGATCCACGTCTAACAGCGTCTGCGGATCAAGCAGCTTTTTCGGATGGTCTAGGCTCAAAACCAAGTAACTAATCTGGAAACGGATGTAAAGTCCAGAGAGAGATTGGAAATCTTCGATTCATGGACATTGAACAGCAAACTGAGAACAGAGCTCCCGGCCGGCTATTCCGGCTAACAGATCAAGAACTGAAACTTTAAAAGTTTACTAATTCTTCCCAAAGGTAGAATGTGTTGACTCGTAAATTTTAATTCACCCCTCATTGTCGGAGTAATAGGTATAAGAATTAGTAGTATTTATATCGTTATATGTAACTTGGCATGATGAATTATAGCAATTTAATTTTTTTGTGAAATCTGCAATAATTATTAAATTTTGATAGGACTAACTCAAATTTCTGGCTTCGCCAGTGCCATGATATATTCCTTTGGATTTTTGGGTGAAGAATAAATATATTCACTTTAAAACATTGAGAAAATCTTTTGTCCTATTTAAAGTCTGTAGTCCATGCGGTTTATACTAACATCAGCTTCTAACATCCACAATTTATATTGAAAAAACTTTGTCTGAGTAATGACTTCAATGGGAACATGTAAGACAAGATCGCATGTGATTTGTTATTTTTTTTTAATTATACATTAATCATACGGTAAGTATATTAAATTTGTTATATAATCAGTTTAAATTCGACCCTCCAACTAGAATTTCCTGTAAAATAAGAGGGTAAGTCACTACAAAAAATACAATAATTAACCATGGCTAATTGCCATGGTTAAATATAAAATAACTGTAGCAAATAGTCATTGACCACGGTTATGCAACGATTATTGGCCGTGGTATTTGCGAGGGTGGATAAAATGTTTGCTACGGCTAAAAGTTATAGCAAATATTTTTACCATGGCTCTTAGCCATGACAAATAACATTTTCTTGGTGAAAAATCTATATTTTTGTATTGATTTTATTTAGTTGTGGCCAATAAAAATTATTTGTCACAATTTTTTGTCCATAACTATTAAAATTATAGCTAAAAATTATTCTTTTTCTAGTGTGTAAAAGAAAATACATTTGATTGAAATATCAGACAATTTTCTCCCACATTGTTCTTAGTTCATGCATCTCAAGCTTGGGTTCTCATTCTAGAAATTCTGCCCGAAAAAAAGAGAAGAATCGAACCTCTAAGAAGAAAAGTCGGGGACAGAAGAAGAAGGATCGTAAAGAGGACAGCTCTTCCACGAATCCAAAAGTAGAGTTCCGAGATGAGAAGCCCCCATTCGAGAGGGGTATCTCTCGTACACTTCCCTAAACACGCCCATTACACACGCATTGATCGCAGTAGAAGGCAAAGGAATAATAGCTTGACCACAAACAGCAAAAGACAGCCCCACCCGACTTCGATCAAATAAATACTATTGTTTCCATAATGAATATGGTCATTCGATGGACATCCATCACTTATTTAACAGTGAGACCTAAAAAAGTAAGATAAAATATAAGATATTATCCTTAAAGTAAAATTCTCATAATTATTGAGACAAAAAATAAATAGAACCTAATTATGAACCAAAAATGAAAATTTTCCTTTCATTTCAGTAACAAATCAACAAAGTACACCAAAAGTTTATCTAATTAACAATCAAACAACATCGAAAGACAACAACTACCAATCCTTAAAAATAAGTGATAAATTCCACACAACAATAACTAACCTTAGTCCAAAATTCTTTTCAGCAACATACCCCTCTAATCCCAATTGCTTTCAAATGCTCTGTTAAAATCGCACCAGAACAGTCACAATCTCTCACTGACTTTGATTCCAAATACTTGAAAAACTAGTTTGGAATTTCACCGAATATTGAAAACTTGACATTGAAAGAGTTTCACCGAATTTCTTTTGTTTGTTTAGGAGATTTGGCATTATATGAATATCCCTCCTTCACTACCAAAGATACAAAATTGAACTATTGCTAATTATCATGATTAATAATAAAATAGTCATAGCAAATAGTCATTAACCACGATTATGATGGCCGTGGTATCTACGAGGGTGGTTAAAATTCTCGTCATGGCTTGATATTTTTATGTGGAAAATAATTTTTTTTTTTTTTTGTGGAAACCTATATTTTTGCATCGATTTTATTTACCATAGTCAATAAAAAGTATTTACCATGATTTTTAGACCATAACTATTATTGTAGCCAATAGTCTTTTTTTCTAGTGATTGTTTGAAAAATTACAAATACCCCCTAATGTTTGATGAAATTATATAATCTTTGAATAGAGTTATGAAATTATAAAACTTTGCCCTTACTGCATAATTCTATTTTTTTTCATTAAAATTTGTGAAAAAATCAGATGGGGTGGACGGAATAATTTTAAAAATTATAAAAAAAAAAAATTATCCACTTAGTCCATAAAAAAATAATTAAAATTTAATTCTTAATCCATAAGACATTTCGATCAATTCACCACAAAAAATGGAAGAAACCTAACGAATTGGGCTAATTGTTAAATGGTCGTTAAAATCAGGAGGTTCTTGATAATATTTCAGACAATGAAGAGTATTCATAATTATATCAAATCTCAAGAGAGGTCATCGTAATATACACTTAATTTTCTAGTGAAATTTGGCTTTGTACTCCCACTTTTCTTGATTGTTCATACAAAAAAAGTAGAACACTACTTAATGTAAGTAAAATTTTATCGTAATCCAATTATATATCAAAGATAAAGTGACTAGAGAAATAAAGTGCACTGTCCAATATTGCTTCAATTTGTATATGTGGCCAAACAATTAAATGGTAAAAATTATTTTAGGATGAATTTCATTCCACCTGGATGATTTTTCCTAGACTTATGATCAACAAGTGATTGAGAAAGAAGAAAAAAATTGTCGAATGATATAATAGAGTTTCCGCCATCAACAAGAATAGAAAGAAAACTATACGATTCTGACAGTTCTATCAAATTACCGAATTGTCCATGCATGGACAGAAACGACAACCATATGAAGATAATTAATTAGAGGATAAAGTATTTTAGTATAAGCTATCATAAATACATTATTTCAATGTGTAAATACCCAATAGCATTAGTGCAAGGGGTCAACATGTTGCAGAATGAAGAAGAAATCATGTTTATGTTCTTGCTAATTTAATTTGTTGTCTTATTGTACTAAATTTCATAGTTCAAAAATGCACTAATGTATTTGCAGTTGGTGTTGATACATTAAGACAAAAGTTGGCTGGAATCTGCCATTTGCCGGCAAACACCATTCGTCACCCAAATAAATTGAGAATTCTAGTAAAAAAATGGATTCCATCAGGACCAAAAATTCCACTATCTCATACTTATAAGATTAAAATTGTAATTGTTTTCGAAATGATAAAACTAAAGTTTGGTCAGAAAAGCCACATTTTGGTTTGAGTCCTCAATTTATTTGGGTCATGCATATGGTAATTTGCTGTAAAATTGGCATCTCAATTATTTTTTGTTTTTAATATGCAAAATTTGTTTAAGTGCATGCATATGATCTAATTATAAAAATAAATTCCAATATATAAGATAAAAATACTGCTATCTATACTTTATAATATCAAAATTACAATTTTTTTCTAAAATAGTACTATAATTGGTGTATCATTCAATTGTAGGTATATCTTAGATTCACCAAACATCATGAAATGAACGAACTCACCACAAAATTGGAGTACAAGCAACTATATTGTAATATTGTGAATGAGTAAATTATTTTTTTATAAAAATAATAGTAATTTATTTTTCTATATTTTCTAATATACAGCAATTTACCTTCCTATATTTTTTAAAAATAAAGCAATTTACCTCCTTAGATAGGAAGGTAAATTGCTTCATTTTAATAAGCACATAGGGGTAAATTGCTATTTTTTAGATAATTACACTCCCATCTCCTGAGGTTTGGTGTAATTACAGGTAGGGCTCATGTGGTTTCGAAAATTACATCTAACACCCCTAAAGTTTGCTTCCATATGTCAAATAAGTCCCTCGTTAGTTAAAATTTACTAAAATTGCTGATATTAATTAAAAAAAAGTTAGAAAAAAAAATCTATATTAACACCTGATTGACTTATTACATGTCAAATAAATCTTTTATGATCAAACTATTCTCATACTTGCATCTTCCGGCATTAATCCATTTGAAGAGATATATCTTCATCTTTATAAGAGTAGTTTAGTCCGAAAAAATATTTGACCTGTAATAAGTCAGTAATCAGTCAATCGAGAATAAATATCAATATTTTTTATTTAATTTTTTTTGTTAATATCAACAATTCAGTGGATTTTAACCAACGAATACACTTATTTATTAAATGAAAGTAAGCTTCAAGAGTATTAAGTGTAATTTTTCAAACTACAGGGGGTCTATATGTAATTACACAAAACTTCGAAAAAAGAAAGTGTAATTATCTCTTTTTTTTAAGGAAATAATTTGTTATTTATAATATTAAATGTCTAAATTGTTATTGACCCCAAATATGGATATACATATAAAAACGAAATCTGTCCTACATCTAACAAAATATATATGTATATATATTACTGTGAGTATATATATATAAACCCCCCCCCCC
>NC_026149.1:5040960-5047053 GCF_000512975.1 Sesamum indicum | reverse complement strand
ACCTGCAAGTGAAGTGTTGTAATTTACAGAAGGCGACAAACGGGTTGAAATTTTTTTTTACAAAAGCGGCCGTACACGAAAACGAGTTGAATCCGAATTTGGGACCCTTAAATATACGGATGTTGGGTGGCATTAGCTGGAGCTTTGATGACTTCAATTCCACTGTTTCTAAGGTACAAACCCTACTACCCTCACTCCAATCTCTGTGACTGAAATGGCTCTAGTACACTCCCCCATTAATGCACCTTCACAATCAATATGCTTGTCTAGCTACCTACATATATATTATTATTCCAGATATTTATATAGAATTTGATTGATGTAACGAATCGAATCGGCCGTACTAGCTAAGCTAGTGTGGAAATGTATTGGGTTCGTAGGTGTTAAGTCTCGAGTTTGAGCTCGAGTTCTTTCTTTCTTTTTTTTCGGCATATGGTATTTGTTTAATTGCGAATGAAAGCGTTTATTTAAGTTTTTGTTTGGATTAATATGCTGGGAGATTGACGTTTTTCGTGTGCATCTCAACATTTTTTATGCTGCTTTCCTCAATTGTCCTCGTATGATGTTGTCCGTCTGTCCATATATGACCACATTGTCATTTCAGAAGTAAAGAGATTGATGGAGGGCAAAAATGCAATTTCACGCGGGCTTCCTGTTGCATCGTTAATTCAGACCACACGTTTGACGGGCTTTACTGAAATTTTCATTATTGTTTTTGTTAATTGTTTTTACATGATCTTCTCTACAAATTTCAATATGACCAAACTGTCGTAACATAAGTAATTAAAGAGATCGAACACATAATTTATGTATCGAATCCGAAGCTTAAACTTTTCTCTTCGAACTCTTCTATTTATTTCCAAAATGAGGGGTCTATATAGGCTTCTATTTGAGCAAATAGATGTCAGATATTGATTAAATTGACGTATTAGTAAGTACATACTTTCTGTTGCACCATTGATTCCCACCACATGCTTGAAGGACTTCACTGCAATTTTGGTGCTGCTTTCTTCGATTGTCCTTTCATACCCTCGTCCCTTGATCTAAAAATGATCAATTGTTGCGTTAAAACTAAAAAATTCAAAGAAGGGGCAAAAATGAAATTTCACACGAGCATAATTATTTATGTGGAACCCCTAAGAACTACATAATATCTAGATTGTTCCTCACTTATAAAGTTTCACTTTGAGCACTCGCTTCTATGTACAAGGTTATGTTATTTTATGACTTGTGTAAGTACTTAGATTCTTAAATTTATTATAAATATGTAAGAAGTCATATGTGTGTGAAAGTTACCTGTATGGGTCAATGCGTGATCGGCGTAGGTTGGCAACTACATTTGAAAGGGTTGCACACACCCCGAGTGCTCGAGACTACATTGTTTTATGTGGTAATTAAAGGAGATCTGAATTCACACCCTTTCTTTTTGTAATTAAAAAAAAAAAATTATATTATTCTTCGATGAAGTTGGGCATAATTACACGTAAATTCTATGTGATTTGAAAAATTAAATTTAGAGCTCTTGAGATTTTTTCTTTTGTTTAACAAATAAGTTCATTTATTAGTCATAATTCATCTAATTTGCTGATGTTAAAAATATAGGAAAAAAAAATTATTTTTACCCCAAATTGACTTATTATTGATTTATTGTAGGTCAAATAAATCTTATGACTTAGGACATATGTCTTCACGCATTAATGGCGTATGAGGAGGTATATCGTCAACGTTATAAGGGTAGTTTAGTCCGAAAAAAATCGTTTAACCTACAATAAGTCAATTGATGATAAATATCAATTTTCATTCAATATTTTTTGTTAATACAAGAAAATTCAGTAAATTTTGATTAACAAAAGGACTTATGTATTAAACGAAAATGCATCTCAGGGATGCTATGTGTAATTTTCTAAACTACATGAAGTCTATGTGCAATTACACAAATCTCAAGAAACGAATGTGTAATTATCCAAAAAAAAGAATTTTAAAGAATTTCATAAAACAATAATACAAATTGGGAATGTCTAAAAATTAAAAAAAAAAAGAAAAACGGAAGTCGAACTATTTCAAAAACCAACTTTAATACTTATAAAATTACTCCAACAAGCTGCAGAAATCGATAGTTAGGGAGCTGCTTATAATTTTTAATCAAACACTGCTTAATTAAATAATTCAAAAAGCAAAAATTATAAACTATAAATACTCTTTTTTAATTATTTTTAAGATAAAGTAATAAAATACTTATTTTAAATGATGAGAAAGGCTAGTTTTAATGATGAGCAGTGGTTGGATGATCATTTCCTAAGCCCTAAATGGGAACCCATCCATTTTTGGTATGTGTTATTTTTGTCCCTCTCCTACGATTCATCGCAGCTAATTTAATTAATACAATTTTACTTTATTTTATTTAAGAACTCCAGGGAGAGAATATGCAGCTTCTTAGAAACAAACCCAATAATTTAAATTAAAATTAATTATTTGACATGCATTGATTAAATCAAAGAAAATATTATCTTGGGATTGGACCATTGATGAAGGTCAGCATTTACTACTCTCTCTCTCTTTTTTTTTTAATATTTAATATATATATATATATATATTTATTTATTTATTATGTGTGTGTGTGTGTGTGTGGATGGGACCATCTGTATTAAAGTCTGATCATGTTTATAGTTCATATGGAACATGATGATAACGCAGTTGAAGCCCTTCTTTCGATGCTCTCTCTCTCTCTCTCTCTGATTGTATTTGAAGATTCTTTCCATTTTGACAATGGTACAATTTAATTGTAATAAATTAATAGCTTCAATCGGGTTGTATTTAATGTTATTATGTTAGCATCTGCAGTTCTCATTCGACAATTTAAATGAAAAATGATGCATACATTATAAAACGTAAGATGGATTATTTTCTCGAGTCTGGTTACAATTTAAAAATTATGACAAATTAATATTATTTAATTATATTATATTGGAATCTACTCTGTATTTTACAAAATTAGAGTTGCAACCTCTGAGGAGTGTTAATCTAATATTTTTTTAGGGGTGTTTGTGTAAGTTTTGTATTTAAATAGGGTGTGTGATTGTGATTACAATTATACCTTCAAAGGGTGTATTTGTAATTTTACGAAGATAGGGATCGTTTGTGTATCTTGACCTAACTTCAAGACGTGTCAATTAATTTATACTATTATTTATATAGTCAAGAAAAAAAAAAAAAAAAACTTGATGCGAAAACTTAGATGTGGAACAAGCTGAGTTGATCAACATTTATCATATTTTGGGATACGTTTTGCAGAAACAACGAATAATAATTTTTATGCAGTCATGATTAATCAGTATTGACTAAAGTTATTTTACTTCTGAACATGTCAGTTGATTATAGTAAAAAAAATTATATTTCTTCTAGTGATGTTGATTACTCGATCAATAAATTCTTTGTAGTTTTTTATTCTTTACATATATGTATATATATATATATATATATATATATATTAATAAATTCAATTTGATTAATTGCAACGACACCTTTACCATAATGGGATTGGATAGGATGAAATGGAATGGGCCATAAGTCGTGTGTTTGAGTAAAAACATGTATGGAGGTGTATAAACGAAAACATCCTCATAATATTTTCTTTTTGGAGAAAGGGATTTTTTTTATAAAAATATATATATAAATATATATGGCTGGCCCATTTTCTTTTCTATGATATGGAAGGAATTAATGTTGATATTTATTAATTGAATATCCAATAATCGATGTTTTAAGAATCGGACAAGTTATTGGACTATTGAGTTATTGGTCTGATCAGTTGAACCGACGTCAAATAAAAAGTTGCTTAATCCGAACACATGTGTATGTATATGTATGTAAATTATGGCTACTTTCTTTAAGGTTTGTCATAATGCGGATATTATTTTTGTTGGTTGAGAAATTATGAATGCCTCCTAAAAAGAAAAATAATTATGTAATTCCTAAATCGTGAGGTGGAAATTACTACTTTATCCTAGTTAAATTATTTTTGTAAAAAATTGTAAATTGAGGTTGGGTAATAAAGTAAATAATCCGTAAGGCATATTAGTCATAAAATAAAAAAATATATCATGTTGTAATTCATATCCCAAAAGGATATTTTGATCAATTCATCATTAAAATTGGATGAAAACCTAATAGAGGCTAACGAAATAGACTCCTTGTTTAAATAAACGCTAAACTCAGAAGGGTGTTTGTAACTTCTTAAATAACAAGAAGATATTTGTAATTATGCTGAATTTCAAGATAAACAATTGTAATTTATCATATTAATTTATACGTATAAATAAAAAGAGTAGAGCAAAATTAATGAGAGTTCTAAATAAATAAAAAATATTTCAATTCGACATAATAAGTACATTCATTTCAAAATAATATATATAAATTAATAGTTTCGATAGGCTGCACTACTAATCTCTTGTTTACTTTTTCAATATAATTCGTGTCATCGAATTTTAATTATTAAGTTATATATCGTAAAAGAATAATTTATAACAAATCAAATTTTATAAGAAATATTTAACTACAGTTAATTATCATACTTAATAATAAATAATCGTAGCAAATAAAATCACAATCACGTAACGGTTGTTGGCCGTAGTTTCTATGAGGGTGAGTAAAATACTTGTCATGGCTAAAGCCATGGAAAATTTTGCGACCATACAAATAATTTTTTCATAGTGAAAAAACTAATTTTTTTCATCGATTTTATTTAACTGTAGTTAATAGTAGATATTTACCTTGATTTTTAACCGTAACTACTAATATTTATAGCTAATAATAATTTTTTTTCTAGTGAAGGATTCATATTTTGAATAAAAACTATTTACTTAAAATTAATTACTCTAAATTTCGAAAATACATAATTAGAAAAAAATAATTAGTTTAATTCAAAATAAGGCTATAAATTAACCCAAACATTAAATTTACTTCAGAAAATGAGTATTTTTTTTTTCTTCCCCAGTTTTTGATGCGAACCGGGTCAACAGGGTTCACCGATTTTTCTTGGCTAGCACCAATGGTTTTGTTCTCAATTTTGTACTAAGAACCAGACCGGTTCATTGAACGGTTTTCGATTACATCGTCTGAATCATCCGGTCCGATCAGATCAGATATAAAAAAACCATCCCAATTGTAGTTCTTCTTTGTTTAAATTTAATAACACAGCATTCGAAAGATCTACGCACCTTTCATTTGTGTGGATTCAGTCCGAACACGAACAAGTGACATCATCAATTCCCCATAATCACCTGATATTTTTTAATCAACAAATCACATTAGATTGTGTTATTCAATAATATATTTAAATAAATACATAATTTCACGTATCAAGTATATTCTTTTATCCATTTAGTACTATCAGTCTATTATCATGCTGATCTTATTGATTTAAGTATCAAACAACTATAATTGAAACATAACCGGTGGCGGCAAATACACAAGAATTAGTTGGTGAACTGAGGCTAATATCAAGAACGTAAAGGTGATTTATTACATGCCAGTCGTAACGAGCAATGTGTACTAATTGGTTGAATATGTATACGTTTTAGGGATAATTGCAATCCCTTTTTCTGAAGTTTTGTATAATTACATGTAAATTCCGGATGGTTTGGAATATTCCAACTAGTATTTTTTAGGTTTGTCTCCGTATAACAAATAGGTCCATTCATCGTGAAAATTCACTGAATTTACTGATATAAATAAAAAAAATTGAATGACAATTGATACTGACCTTCGACTGACTTACAAATAACTTATTGCAGGTCGATACAAAATTTTTTCAGCTAAACTACCCATACAATGGTCAAGATATATCTACTCATATGCATTAACATGTGAAGATGTGTATGAGAATAATTTGATTATAAAAAAATTTATTTGACCTATAATAAATTAATAATAAGTCAATCGTAAGTAAATATAAGTTTTTCTCCATTTTTTTTATTAATTTCAATAAATTCAGTGAATTTTAACTAATGAAATGATTTATTTATTAAACAAAAATTAATTTTAAAGATATTAGATAAAAATTTTAAATTAGAAGTTATTTTTTATAAAATTACG
>NC_026149.1:4961155-5040935 GCF_000512975.1 Sesamum indicum | reverse complement strand
GAAAGAGTATAATTATCCCTACTTTTTATGTGTGAATAATGTGGTAAGTGATTGATAAGCAGTGGGTTAAAACACAGAAGGGAGGGTCGGTCGGTAGAGACGGGCCTGCTCTCGCACTGTTGTCTATGTCAACCCAAAATATCAAATTAAATTATTATTAAAAAAGAAAGAGATTGAGGGGTGGGTGACGGTGGGGTGCGAAGAGTTTGCTGCCGCATTTATCACTTGTCTTTCTTCTTCTTCTTCTTCTCACACTCCATGTACGCATATATACACACGCGCAACCCAAGATAACACACATATAAATACCACTTCAACCTTTGCTCCATCCCTCCTCATATCATTTCTACTCTCTCTCTCTCTCTCTCTCTTTATATATATATATATATATACGTATATCTGATATATAGTATTGATCAAGGTGTGTGAAACTGAAACTTCAGGGAAACATCAATGGCTGAGCCGCCGTACTCGGAAACCGAGTCTAGCGGCCCTTCCTTCTCATCTTTCTCATTCGGGCCTGATCAGATAGGATCAAACCCGAAACCCCAGCCCAAGAGAAGTAGAGAAAACGAGTCCGGGTCGGGGAGTGAGAAAGTGGATGGTAAGAAGCGAAGCAGGAACGTCACCGATAGTAACAACAGTAGCTGCAGCAAGCATCTGGTGTACAGAGGAGTCAGAATGCGGGCATGGGGAAAATGGGTCTCCGAAATCCGGGAGCCCCGGAAGAAGTCCCGGATCTGGCTGGGAACCTTCGCGACCCCGGAAATGGCAGCCCGAGCCCACGACGTCGCCGCGCTTGCCATCAAGGGCAGCTCCGCCATTCTCAACTTCCCAGAGATATCCCACCTCTTGCCCCGCCCCGTCACGTGCTCCCCGCGTGACGTCCAGGCCGCCGCCACCAAGGCCGCCCTCATGGACGACGTTCTCGACCATCGGCGGGACTCCCCGTCCCTGACGTCATCCTCTTCCTCCTCGTCATCATCACTTGTCTCGAGCATTGCGTCGCCGGAGCCAGCGGAGGAGCTGGGCGAAATAGTGGAGCTGCCGAGCCTGGACACGAGCTACGAGTCCCTGGAGCCGAGCCGGGACGGGGACTTCGCGTTGGCGCAGGATTACTCGTGGGAAGAATACTACAGTCACCCGGGGTTGTACAGTTTAGAAGATTGCTGCTTTTCCTTCCAAGAGCAAGAAAGCATAGTGCTTGAGGACTTGATGTCTACCAATTTTGAAGCCCTGTTATGGAAACATCATTGCTGAAAAAAGTTTGACCTTAATTATATTAATTGGACTGTGTGTTGTGTTTTTTTTTTAAATATTTTTGTTTTTATTCTTATTTGATGTCTGTGCTTTTTCTTTTTCTTTTTTTCCAAATATGAGAAGATCAAAGCTTTAGATTTTAGTTGCAGGGTCTCTCTCTCTTTTTCTTAAATTTTTGGTGAGAAATATACTTGCCTTGCATATCAAGTTCTGCATTTCTAATTTTGTCTTTCTCTTATGGTTTTTTATCTATCTATATATATATATGTATGGGTGATTCGTTTAATTAAGAGATATTATCAGCAATTAGTGTAAATTAATTGGGTCTGATCATGCTCGTTAAATCACATAACAAGTGAATTACATGTTACTTTGTAAAATTTTAGTGCAGGTTATATTCGATTATACTATTAAGATTAAATTATAATGTCGTTAACATACGATGAAATTTTACATGTCATTGCTTGATTGGGCAATTTTTTTTTTTTTTCTGGTCCAGAATATTAATTGAAGTTATTAAATTGATTTTAACGTTGTATTTAATGATTTATACGGACAACGCCTGAACCACAAAAAAGAAACCCTTTGTTTGGTTCCATCTTTTTGTGAGAATTGATTGAAAATGACTCCAAATATATCATACTGCTCATGTATTATTTATATACCCAAAAAAAAGAAAAATACAATCACATATTATCAATATATAATGATTTTTGCTTTCTGAAAATAAATAATACGATTTTTTTTACTAATTTTTAATTCTTTTAAAAATAATACCAATCACTCATCACATTCTCTTACGCAAAACTTATTAAAGGGGTGGAATTTTCAGTTCTTTCTCAAAGCCCATTCTCTACTTTGTTATTTTATTTTTCTTTTTCACTTAATTGACCACACATCTAATCCAAAAAGGGCTAATTACATTCTACCTAATTTGGAAGTACCAAATAATGTAAAACTCTTTGAATATAAAGAAGGCCAATTGCTAGCTCCTAAATTAGGGAAGTTCTAGACTAGATCGGCTCGATCGAACCTGAATCAATTATATGACAAGTGCAATATACTTATCTTGTGATTAGTGTACAGTTAAAAAAAATGATCAATCACATAGCAAATGTGATACACTTACTCTATGATTAATTTAGAGCGGTCGAACCTGGTTCGAGCAAGAATTTTTCCGTAAACTATTAGTTTGCATTTTTATTGAAAGATTTGAAAATATGAATTTTGACTCTTTAATAATAAATTCGTTGAGTCCAGAGACTTATTTTATTTGACGAAACTAAGATCACATGATTTTAGAGGTTATAGGTCTGAACACCACTATAGGCATGTAATGTTCTACTGTATAGTAGGTGTTGCCTCCTGTGACATATAGTATGTGTTGTTTAGATTTCATTTATCTAATATTGTTGATCAGGGTATGATTGTTGTACTTGTCTTTGTTAGGTATTGATATTTGATAGAAATTATTGTAATCGAGTTATTTCAATTAATAATAATTTATCACTTCAAATAATATAATAAGAATAATTATAAATCCTTTAAGTTTGTTTAGATAATTTTAATTTTAAAGAATTTCAAATCCTTTAAGTTTAGTTTTGAACTATTGTTTTGTTGAACATTGATGGATGTCAAATTCTTTTCGAATGGAGTTATTCAAAATAATTTTTCCAAATCATTCCCTCAAATTCAAATTTTACCAACCAAACGCCCCCTTGAAGAAAAGCTCAATGTCTATTACTTCAGGACTGCATGCACATTCTTCTTATAGTTATTAGTACTTTTACATGGAACTTGTATTTTATTTTATTTTATTTTTACTAGACAATTAAGAAGTATAGGGATGACATCTTCATAGATCTCTTAGAAAAAATTTGCACATTTGACATATGTGGAGGTCATGGTCACTACAGTCGATATACTGTCATGAAAAGTAAAACCTAATATAAGAAAATCAACCCATAAGTTAAGACGTACATTTAGCTCCACCAAACACTATGACAAGGTTACTATAGCTAACCTACTATCGTGAAAAAATAAGGTCGAATCACATGAAGTTTTTACCTAAACTAAGTTCGGTCAGTTCTAAACTAATTATACGACAAACGTAATACATTTATTGTGTGATTGATGTATATAAAAAAGAGATCAATCACATGGAATACATTACCATGTGATTAATTTGTTTCAACCAAATCTGAACTGGGGTAAGAATATTTCGTCTGACCACATAAGTTAAAACATACGGTTAACCCCATTAAACGACTGGAACATGATAATTACAACCGACTATTATTGTAAAAAATTAAGTCCTAACCATGTGAAAATGTGCACAGTTTGAGGTTTACCGAACATTTTGATAATAATTTAAACAAACATCATTAATATACCAACGTTCAACCTTATCAACTACACCACATCTATTTATGAGGAAACCTGCTGCATTTAACCCCGGGGAAAGAATCCCCTCCACGGAGAGAGAGAGATATTGGAGAGACAAATCGGGGAGGACAATAGCGACGGATGGTGCAATGATTTGGCGTACGTGGACAGTAAAGAGACGGATACGTTGGCGCAGTCTGAAGTCTGAACTCTGCCGCGGAAACCAATTATCGAACTGCTTTTGAAATTCTGATTATATACGATTCAGGTGATTTTACTCTCTGCCTTTCGCGTTTCTTAGTAACTGATATTACGCTTACTTACTGAATCACTGGAATTATTCTCACGTGAAGTCGTCATCTCTATTTTTCATTTTCTGATATTTGCATAAATCGTGTTTTTGGAAACATGATACCGTGTACATGATGCCGAAAACAGTTTACGAGGCAGATGCATAAATGAACAGCTTATGTCCAGCTAAGAGACGGAGATTCATTCGTCTCAGTGAGTCTACATTCTCATACCCACGCGCTCTTTCGCGCGTGGCCTGCCCTCTCTCGGTGCCCTCTTTTGAAATTTTATTTTACTTGATTTTGTATTCTTGCATTAACTTATATATGGTAAATAATGATGATTACAATTGTTGTTGACTGTTGTCTTAATAGGCTAGATCAAAATATTAATCATGATTAAAAATTATAATAAATTCTTTACTTATAGATAGGGGTGGGCATTCGGATCAGGTAGTTCGGATCCCAACCTGATTCTATCATATTTGAATAATTTTTTGAATTTATTTTAAAAAAATTTAGATATCGAATTACCCGATACCCGACTTCTGGGTCAGGTGAGTACCTGATATTTTTTTTTTTAAAAGAAAAAAGACTTTCCCCTTTTGTCCAAATCTTTCTTCTTTAACAAAATATCGTTTTGAAATATTATTTTATTTTTTTCCTTTCTTTTGCAATTTATATTTTTGCAAATCCTAAAATATTACAAAAAGAAAGTGAAAAAAATTCAATAAACCCAAATATTAGTGTTTAATATTTAATTTTATTCTTATATGTTTAGTTTATAATGGTTAACTTAATTTTTATTGTTTAGTAAAATTTATTGAAATTAAAATTTTTATTTTTTTACTTCTTTTTAATATATTAAATGATTAAAAAAAATATATGAAAGTATCTTAGTAAAAATAAAATAAAATTGAGTATCTAATGTATCTGACTGTCGGCTACTGAAGCTTCGGGTTGGGATTGGGTAGCTATTTTAGCTACCTGAAATTTCGGATACCAGACTCGAACTATCCTAACTCAAAAAAACCAATTCGATGCCCACCCCTAGTTGTAGATGACAAGTATTGATTAATTATGGTTAAAACTTAAGTTTTCATATTAGATGGGATGATTGTGGAATGATAATGATGATTTACCATGACTTTCGGGTCGTACTTATTTCACTAGAAAAAATATAATTCTTACTATGGTTAATTATCAGGGTTAAAAGAAAAAAAGTATAGCGGATACTAATCACCCACAATTGTGAAACGTTTATTAGCCGTTGTTTAAAATTATATTTTGTTGAATAACGGCATATTTTAAATTCTTCGATATAGAGTTATTTGAAATAGTTTTTTCAAATTCTTACATTAAATTCGAATTCATTCATCCGAACACAACACAAAGCTACTTTTGGTTGATGAATTTGAACTCGGAAGAAGTATTTGGAGAAGGATTTCTCAAATGAATCCATACATAAATAATTTGAAATAAATCAATATTCAAAAAAATATAATTTATAACTAGAGTTGAAGGATTTGAAATCTTTTGAATTTAATATTATCTAAATAAATTTAAAGCATATTTTTATTATGAGTTTCGAATTCATAATTTTAAATCTATCACTTCAAATGCAACCTCGAGTAAAATTATCTCGCTATACAGTTGCTGCAGTGTTACTGCAAATTCACTTTAATTTAGGATACGGTAAAACCACTCAAGACTTAATGAATAATATTTCGAAAGCCTCCTTCATGAACAACTCAAAATTTTACCCAATAAGTGAAGAAATCAATACACGATAAGTGTATTACATATATCATATAATTGATTTATGTTTGATTGAACCTGATTTGGACTAGAATTTTTTGATATGTAGAATTTCTGACATCTTTTTTGAAAATATATACTATTTAAAATCATAACTTTTGCACCAAAAGTTTGTAATCTTACGAAAATGTCCTTTTTTTTATTAAGATGCTTAAGAAACCCACTTAAGATAATGTTAAAAAATATTATTAATTACTTGCAATTTTTTTATAAAAGAATTAAATAATTATAAAAATAACAAATAAAAAATCACTAGAAAAAATATTACACATACGTTAATGGTTAATAATTATTAGCCATTATATCTATAAGTGAAGTCAAAATATTAACCATAATTAAAATTCATATCAAATATTTTGACTATAGTTAAAATTATAGTCAAAATATAATCTTTTGTATCGCTTCTGTTTTGTTGTGGTGAATAGTATTACTTTACTATGACTTTTTAAGCTGGTCATTTTATAATGTAGAAATATATATATTTTAAGTGAATATTAATTTCCTTAGATACACATGCAAAGTGCCAAAGAATATACTATACGTGAAATTTTGTAACGCACGAATACTTCGAAAAATCGATCAATGCAGTGTTGGACACGGACACAGCTCGGATGAAAAATCGGAGTGTCCAAAAATTAAAAACAAAAAAGGAACACGGCGTTGGACATACCAACACGTTTTGGTGGCGTGTCTGACACGTTTTGATTTTTTTTTTTTTATAATTTTAAAAAAAATTTGGTTTCTTTAAGAAAAATAAAATTTAGGCTTAATAAAAAAAAATTTAATTCACTCTTCTTAAACTAAAAATATTGTGATAAAATTACTACATAATTGAGAAATGTTCACGATAATTTAATTAATTTAAATTATTAGAAATTTTTCATTACGTTCTTTCTAAAATAAATTGATTATGTATATTTTTTAAGCCACATTCGATTAAAAACTCAAATGTAAGACATACTTATTTTATAATTTATCTTAATATTTTTCATATTGCATATTTTAATTTTATGAAAAACTAAGAATATATATAATAAAAATATATATTATATATAGCCCTGTCACTGCATGCCGTAGTCTAATTTTTTTATATTTTTTGTGTCACCGTATCCGTGTCCATGCATCATAGGTGCAAGCTCTTGAGTGCACAACTTAATTAATTATTTCATATGGGACAAGAAGTTACAAAGCTATACTATTACAAAAGAAAATCTATTAATCGTATCAATTTTTAATTGTCCCGTTTTACCCTTTCATTTCTTTAAAAAAAATTGCCCATAATAATAATTTTAATATTTTTTTAATTATTCAAAAATTATTTTTTTCCTCTCAACCCACCATTCCATTTTTCTCACTCATTTTTTTCCGTATGTTTTGCCTTAAAAACTTTCATAATTTTAACAAACCCTATTATAATAAATTTTTTCTCTCTCACATTCTCTTTTTTTATTTTTTCTTACTAGCTTCCATATTTTTAATAAACCCACAATTATAATTTTTCTTTCTTTCTTACTTTACCCCATATTTCTTTTTTCTCAAATACCTCTTTCTTTTTCATCGCCTCATTATGTTTTGTGTCTTTTTATAATTTTTTTCCGTTATCTTACATTATAGTTTTTTATATGCTCACAAAAACTGCGTGCAACAACAATTAGTACATATATAAGCAACCAATCTGATGAATAACCAACTGTTGAACACTCGCCATCAAATCTCCCACACAAATAGAATTGTGACCAATAAAACCTCCCACACAAACAACGGTTAATGACCGTTGCGTAACCATGTTTGATTTATATTTGCTACAATTTTCTTCTTCTGGCTATAGTAATTAACCGTAGCGAAAAATCATAATTCTTCTAGTGAAACAAATGTTAGTTTATGAATACGTGATATATTTTTATTATTTTTTAATCAACTGAACAGGTTTGAGTCGAGTTTGAAACTTAATTTGTGGAGTTTAAAAAACAAAGCTCAGTCGAGTTTTTGCGGACTAATCTTAAATTGAGTATCGAATAATTTAATTTTATATTTCAATTTTACACGCATAAAGAAAGGAAGTCGCAATAGGGGAAATTGGTCATAATTGGCAACACAAAGGTGGCCTTACTTTTGGGGAGACACAAAAAGAGGGAACTTTTATGGACGAGAATATGTGTCACCTAATTAACTGTTGCAATTCAAATTTGATCATGAAATATTTATGGAAAATATATAATTTATTATATTATATATAAAGTATCTTCAACTACTAATTATATCCAAAAATAAATAATAAAAAAGTGCACTACTCATGACTTAAATTGACACTAACAGTGTGTGTTGACTAAATTTATTTTAAAACATTTTATAAAAATATACTATCTTACAAGATATATACTCTTATGACTTATAAAATAAAACATCTTATTTCAAAAACCAATTCTTGAAAATGTTCTAATTAAATAAGACGAGAGCTTGTAAAATGTCAGTAACGAAAATTTAGGAATTATTATTATAAAAATCAAAGAGGTTAAAATTTTAGAAAACATTAGAAACTCCTTATTTTTTTCTAACGGAACTTATAAGCTCTAATATTTTATTTTTGGATTTTGTATTTTTTTTTTAAAAAAAATAGCAAGTACTTTCAACATCTTGTAAATTCTCAAATATTAATTAAATGGGTTGAGAATTTGGAAACTACAGCGGGAGTTGGTACATTTATATAGTTTTAATCGTTTATCCGCTTTTTGCTAAAAATAAGCTGAAAATAACGTTTTTATTTTACGGTTCTTGATTTTTGAACTGTTTAGATCTTTAATAAAAAAATTATAGAAACTCTCTACTAACTAATACAACGTATCAGTATCAGTAAAATTATATGTATTAAACTATTTCTTCAAATACTTTGATATCGACTTTTTTTCATTTTAAATTTTTATTTTCAAATACTTTCGACTTTTACTACTACTTAATTTATAACTTTTTCACAAACTTATATCCACTAAAAAATAAAAATAATTTCAAACACCCCTTTATTTGTTTTATCCAAAAAGAATTCATCTTTTTTATAAGACAAGTTCGTATACGAAGACTGTCGGCATATTTCGAGTGGGGCTGAAGGTGCCGGTGTCTGACCACGAAGTGGTAGGTCGATCGATGCCTTTCATGAAGAGTCCTGTCATAGACATAGACATATATACATACATATTTACGTGTGACTATGTGTGTATATACATACAAACACACACACATATATATATATATACATATATATTTATATCTCGTAGTGATAAAATATCGATTCACAATCTTGACGTTATTCCTAAAAATATAGATCGATATTTTTTCAATACGATCATTAATTATTGACGAAAAAAATCATGTACAAAATTATCATTATAAATCAACTAGTAGCACATCTATAGTGACAATAAATAATTCTCGTCGTCACTAGAATATCCCTTATATTTGTCACTAATTATTTTCAATAATTTTACGTACAACATTTTCCTCACTAATTCTCGCTAGTGATAATTGTAACAACATAATTGTCACTATCAAAGTTGTAAAAATCAATATTATGACAAATAAAATAAAATTTATCGTCACTTAATACGAACAATAGATAATAATATTACACTTTTTACTCTCTTTTTTTGTGGTATACTTTATATTTAATTTTCTACCGAATTTTCTTTTTTAAATTATGATATATTTATGTGTGTATATATATATATATATATTCATTTTTATTATATATGCATGGAGTAATATAAAATAGGTCCTACAAGCCCTTTTTGAGATGGAATTTATGGCCATAATAATGAGAATCCCTTTTTCAAGATTTGCGGCCTCAAAGGTACTTTTCGAGGAAGGAATGTTCATATTTCAAAGAAGCAATAACACATGAGGCCATAACAAAGTGACAATGATTTTGCATTTTGATCTCTATTATTATTAGTGGGAAGAGATATAACTTTGTGTCTCAACTATATATAGGGTCGTCAACATGTCGATTCGATTCGAGTCGTATGTATTATTATTTAAATTTATTTGAATTATTGTTAAAATTTAAGACTTCAATTTTATTTTAACTTGAATATTATCAAATACGGGTTAAATTTGAATAATTTGTTATTTTCAATTATGTTTTACAATTATTTTTTATTGACCGATCGAGTCGAACTGAAACTAAATATATAACTTTTTGAATAATTTTTATTTAAATTTAATTTATTAAATTTAATGAATTGAACTCAAATGGATTTTTGGAATTTCATTGAGTATTGAATAACTTGTTTTATTTTTTTTTTTAATTTTTAATTGCAACTCGTACCAAAATGTGATAGAATAGACAATCAACGTGTTAGAGATGGAAGGCAATGCGTATTGATACACTAACCACATACATCTAAACAAGACTATTTCATTGGTTGGTGATGTCTAATTATGGATAATTTTTTGGGTATTATGATAAATAATTTAGTTATTTATTCTTAGAAAGTTTCAAATATTATTTCAAAATTATCAATTAAAATATACAATAATTTGTCACAAAATTGTACTTAGTTTTGATAGTGTGATGAAAGCAACTCCTATTATGCGCGGTTTAATTAGATCTTCTATTTAAATTGAAATTCCATTTTAATTTTATATATATATACACTTATATATACATATAATTTCAACAAAATAATTATTTAATATGTAGATTATCCAAAATATGAATATGTAAATCATACAGTAAATTACATTGATGCAAACTTGTGGGACGTTGTCTCTCTATGTATATAATAATAATTTTTAAAAATTTTATAATAAAAATAAAATATATAAATTAGCACACATTGCATTTCAAAAAAGAAAGAGAGAAAGAAAAGAAGATCAACTTAATTAAGAATATTAATATCGACACAACCAAAAAATTAATATACTGCGTCAAAAATCTAGTGTTTATAAGTGGGAAGGTGTTTGTTTTAATATATATTTAGTATGAATTATGAATACACCCCGGAAATTGTGATTTGTAATTATCAGTATATTTTTCTTTTAAAGACAAAATTTTATAAATACACTCTCAAATATGTTATATCGACATGTCCTTAAAAGGTTTGCGTGTAATAAATGTTAATATATATATATATATATATATATATATATGTAAGATGCTAAAGCACAAAAGACATATGATCAACTTTCAGATGATGCAGACATAGAAAAACTTCAACATCATCATGAATAAAAAGTCCTCACTCCCTTTTTCCTTGTCTCTCAATAACAAAAGGGTGAATTTCATCGCACGTGTTGAAGTTTTGTCCTAAAGATATATTTTTATTAGATTGAAAATTATAACATCCTATTTGATGTTTGCTCCGTTTATATGTACTTTTATTTGATAGAGTTCTGGATGTTCATTAATTATGGAGCTGACGTGATATTAAACGATGATCGTGTAACAAAACAGAGATGAAGCTAAATTGATATAGAGAAAAAGAGACAAGAGCAGACGGGAAAAAATGAGATTGAACTGATAAAAACAAGCTAGGCCTAAATAAAAAATGGCCCAACAATCAATGCCGATGATGATGTAAGCTTGAACGAGAGTGAACTGACGAGAGAGAATGGAGAAACAACCTGCGAGGGTTTGTTTGGGGGAAAAATAATATGATGAACTATATTTGGGCGTCACTTCTTTATATATATATTTTTTCTTTTTAAAAATATGTCCATAATTTTTTTCAATTTTCTTTTTCTAAAAATTTAAGGGTGTTTTTGTACTTATGTACTTCACCAACAGGGATCGTAAATTTTTTCAAAATTCAGGTCGAATAATGGTAATTTATTTCATAATAATATATTTGTACTTAGGGTACGTAAACATCAAGAAATACTGACCTAATTTATTCGAAACAAAGAAAAAGGACTTACGTTAAAAAAAAAAAAAAGCAGAAAGAAAGAAAAAGAAGTTGCAGAACGTGTGGTTTTCATGATAATGAAATAATTGAAGGCATATAATGTGCGTGGAGGCATCACCATCCTGAAAGAAAAGTGCCGAACAGGGTGACAAAATGGATGACGATTCATCAGATACTTTTTTTTTTATTTTGTCACATATATAAAAACATCTTTATCTAATCATTATTATTACAATTATCATTCTTATCTCATATGATTATATGCTTTTAATCTTGTCGATTAAGATTTAACAGAATCCTCTCCGACATAAATCACGTGTCGATTCCTAAGTTAGTCGATGCAATATCACTAGTTATTGTTTAGTAGTTTTATATTAAATGACTAACTCGTCTAAAAGTTTAATCTATCAGACTTTTTTTTTTTATCAAATCTTGCACGTACGTGAAATGTTTTCTTTATTTTTTTTTATTTTTTTGTTTTGATAAATGGGCGGAAATGGGATTAATCTGAACGTAGAAATATATAATATTTTTAACATTCTACAGAATAAAAGAATGATTTACTTTTTATTAAAAGAAATATGACTTTTTGTTATAATTAATTAAGTAAAATATCATAACAAATACTAATGATCCACGTCTACGCAACGACTACTATTAGTCGTTGCTTACGCAGGCAAGACCAACACATCACCCTAACTAATACTATAATAAATATTAATTAATCGTGTTAAAAATTTAAATTTTTATATTAGTGTTGTTCTGATGATGATAAATAATATTAATTTATATAAATTTTAAATCGTAGTACTTATATTGTACGAAATAATTATTTTTTATTTCTAACTAGTGTTTGAAACTTAGGTATATCATGTAATTAAAACTCATGTACGTAAACTCCCACGACAAAATATTTGGTGAGTTACACTTTTATGAATCAATAAATGAAATTGAAAGCATTTACTCCACGTAAAAAGAGAGGTCAACTTGTTTTTGACCAAAGAATTAAAGTACAAATACTCAACCAAAAAAGCAAAGATAAAAAGGGAAGAAAGTGGCCAACTCATTGCACTCAAGTTGGTTGGCGAGGATATGTATATGCACAATAATTTAAAATTTAAAAAAATATTATTATTTTAAAATAAATTAAATAGATTAATAAAATATTAAAAAGTACAAAATATGAGAAAATAAAAATAATAAGAGAAGAAAAAGAAATGTGGGAGTCGAGAAAAGAGAAAATGGGAAGTTAAGAAGAGAATAAAAAAAAATTAATTAAATATTAAAAAAATAAAAATTGACGTACCAAAATTAAGTGACTGATCAAAAAAGTACTCTCACTTTGTATAGTGTATAGATATTGCACAAACATTTACCAATGTGTTAAAAGTGATTATTTTTAGTAGTTTATGATCAGAAAACTCAAACAATAATTAGGGTTTTTTCATTGGTAAAAGTAAGGAGCAAATTGTTTATGGAATTTTTTAAAATAGTCCTATTAATATACAAAACATCTTATTTTTAGTCCTCTTATCAATTGACATTAGGAAATCGGTCCTCCTGTCAACTGCAGTTAAAAAAATTAAAAAACCCGAATAATAATTGGGGATTTTTCATTTAGAAACTAAGGAGATAATTGTGTACGAATTCTTAAAAATAGTGTTACAACTTGCAAAAAGTTTTATTTTTGGTCCTTTTGTCAATGATTGTTAGGAAATTGATGAAAAAAATTACGTGTAGGTCATATGACTATTATTATTTCAGAATAATTTACAAGAGTATTTCTGATAATTCGGCAAACAATTGTACTAAAAGTATACAAAATTTAAATTATTCCATAAAATTGCAATTTCCCATTAAAGTAAGTAATAAGCACTGTAACACTTACGTAATAGTTTACATTTTATTGTTTTTTGTTATTTAATTTTTTAAAAAATTATTGATATACTATGGTGTTAAGTGTATATTTTGAAATATTGTATGATATAATAAAAGAAGACGATAAAAGATTGTTCTTCTAAAAATTAAAAATAAATAAAAATAAAATTTTTAGATCCAAGTCTCGTCAGAAGCATGGATGTTACCCTAGTATGTATTAATATTAAATAATTAATTAATTATAAATAATTTATTAGACTTAATTAATTTTTCTTAAAAAGTATTATTTTTTAACTCACCGACTCAATTCAACCTACTCTTCTTATAAATATAAATATACATATTAATATATATATATATATATATATATATGTAAGAAGAAAAATTGTGCTTTTTCTTTCTTCCTTGGAGAAAATTATGGCCATAGGACCCATGTCCCTTACAAGTACCCTTGTGCCGACGACGACGCCAATGATGACCACAGCAACTGTAGACAAAAGGCACATTCACTCATGGAAAAAAAAAGGCTGTATTTGGATTTATTGTTAGGGACTTGTTATAGTCAGGTAGTGAATTAATGTTTGCTGAAACATATGAAAAGATGAAAACTGTACGATATAAAATTTTATGTAGTTCGAAAAATTTATTCTACAACAACAATTTTTGAAATCGATTAATTTTTATTAGAATTTTTCGGATGAATTATAATTTTATGGAAAAGTGTCGTTCATTAATTATTTATATTAGGAACTTGTAATGTGTTGTGAGATTACGATTTTACCTCTGGAAACAAAAAATGTTTCAAAGTCAACCCTCAAACTTCCGCCTTCGACAAAGGGCATGATGTGTGGATTATCTCCCGAAGGTCGTTCTATCTCAATTCAGCAGAGATCTCTGGATCTGCTTAATATTTTTAGAGTCTTTACGATCTAGACCCAATACATTCTAAACCTTATGTGTATGGATCTACCTTGACCCTTCGAATATTTTTGCACTGTGATTCACTCGAAATCATACAATTGTAAAAAACTTACAAATAGTCGTTTTATTTGCCCTAAGTATAATTTTTGTTGCCGTACCTAACTATCGGACTTTAGCATCGAAAAGCTATTGCTGAGCTTCCCGCTACAGCTCTTCGTAATTTATTTTGTAGGCCTTGTACCTGAGAGATTTGAAGCATTCCTCGTCCCTTAAAAGGCAACATATCCATAAATACACACTCTTACCCCAAAAATATTATAATAATAGGGTCTAAATATATTATTGGAACAGAGTCCACGCTAGACCATGGAGTCACATCTCCTCTCCTATCCTTTGTGATATTCATAAGATTCAGTGTATGTACATATATATGTGATGGTAAAGGGGGTAGGGCAGTGATGTTGGGGCGGTGATATTGGTGCAGTGGTGATAAGGAGCAGAGGGGGACCTTATTTGATTCTGCCAAGGGACCTGTACTTCTTGCTGTTCAACGTTGCATGGACTCATCTTCCACGTGCGCCCATTTTGGTTGAGCATTCGCTTTCCCCGAATTTTCACTTCTAATTCATATAATTATTGGGGGTTCGGGACGTTCATATTCATCACCCTCAATCATGACAAATGTGAATTTTGTTAAATAAATTACAATAATTTATCTTAATAAAATTGAGTAATATTTTTATTCAATCATTACATTAATATCACTCAACAATCAATAAATTATAAATAATTCATATAAATTGAGATAAGCACTCACATAAAGTAAGATAAATTAATACCCACACATCTGATAGGACACGAACCCATATCTTTAAACTTATTCAAGGGACCTCAACCATAACCTTAATTACTTGGTGAGATATTAATTATTGGCACTATAATAATTTAGGATTGAATAAAATATTTATACGTATGTTGTGGGTTTGAATTTTTAACAAAGTATTTGCTGGAATTGAATATATATATATATATATGTGTGTGTGTGTGTGCGCGCGCGCGCTCTGATGTGTAGTTATGCAGTTTGGTTATCGAGGATTCTAGGTCAATTAGAAGAATTTTAGTCACCTAACAGACACAAAACGGGACCTTTCTAGCAGGTTTATACGGTGTCATCCGTATTTCAATTCAGAATTTTGTTTATCATTTGATGTAAAAATAGTAGAATATATGCTATAAGAAATATATGAGCTTTTGTATTTATGACTAATTATTTATGTTCAAAAAGTAAAAAAATATGGTGAATTTTACTCGCAGCTTAGTTTACCCACAATTATTTGTTGTCATTCTATTAGCTAAAATCATAACAAATACTTTTGTCTGGTTATAACTAAAAATTATTGTAAATACTTTTGAAGGTAATTACCTAGTAAAAAATTTAAAATTTGTCTGATCGTCGCTGATTAATATTAATTTATTATGGTTTTCAGGTCCGAACTCATTTACAAAGTAGGAAATATTCAATTTGTTTGTAGTGATAAAGTGGAAAATTTCGTAAAATACTACCTTTGGTTAATTTAATTGTTTCTTAATGATGTAAATACAAATTTATTTTCAATAATTTATTAAAAACTATTGAATAATATAACAAATACTAGGATTTGAAAGCACAGTCCAAAGATTAATATTTTAAAAAATTAAAGATTAATTAAATAATTTGAGTATATTCGGATGAGCATTTGGAGTTGAACTTTTGTGTTTGGAATAGTGTGTGTGTGTGTGTGATTGATTTACATATATAGACAAGCCTTAAGCGGTGTTTGCAACCAAAACACGAGTCCAAATTGCCGTTCTGGGTCAATCAACAAAATTCTCTCTCACTAGATAAAAAAAACAAGTATATCAACATTATTACAACAAATTTATGTACGAGGTTTCCACATCTCCAGCCCGGAATTTCGTACGTCAATTATATTTCTCCCGCACATTGTCTAGATACGTAGGTACACTCTTTTAATTTTTTCTAAAAACATGCCTGTACTATATATGTTAGGCATATAAGGATCAATCAGATAGAATTTTGGTAAATAAATATGATTTCACAAAAAAATTTATGATTTAGTCGAATCGAAGACATTCTAACTCTTTTTCCGAGAAATTTTAAATGTATGAAATTATGTCTCAATTATTCCACGGTTAATGAAAGCAATAATCACATAATGCAACGCACGTTCATGTCTCAGTCGTATGATTTCTAAAATTCATTACAGTAGAACCTTTATAAATTAATAACTTCTCTAAAATAATTATTTTTCTCAGTCGCCACTTGGGCCCAATGCCTGAATTAATAGTTTCGATAAATTAATAAGATAATTTTTTAGAAGACCCTTATATAAATTTATTACCTCTTCAATATTGTAAATTAATAATTCTATAAAATTACAAATATAACTAGGACAACTTAGTAAATTAGGATTTTATTATCGTTTGGCTTCTTCTTAAAATTTATATCTAACTGTATTTCATTTTTAATTTTTCTTACTGCATCCAAAAGTTCCGATGTTGCGTTTCATACTGCAATAAAAAAGTTGCAAAGAATTGTTGCCGTTATGAGTGATTCCTTTCGCATGATTGGTTGCAAAAGTATTTTATTAATAAAAAATAATATAGATTCGTTAAATAAAAAAACCTCTTTAAATTAATAAATTATTGATATATCAATTAATTAATCTCTTTAATTAATAAATTTACATATTCTCGATATTATTAATTTATAAAGATTTTACTATATTTATCAAATTATATCACATGCGTCATCAAATGGTCATCTTTTCACAAACTTATAAGATTACGGACATAGATGGATAATTAAAATCCTAATTTCTCAATTGTTTTCCTTAATTGTTTACGTGTTTCAATGTCTTCGAGTTTACTCAGATGTAAAATGTTGTTCTTGAAAAAAAAAATTACATTTGGCTAGTTAGGAGTAGTTCCCAACTAACACTTTTCGATACTTAAATCAAATTCGAGATCTAGATAGAATAATGCAAATGAAGATATTTAATATCGATAAATTATAATAATTAATAAATATATCTTGCCGTAAATGCAGTGGGATGAGGGTACTTATAGAGTTAACGTGCCGATCAACCTGGTCCAAGTGGCGTCATATCAAATCATGAGTTGTCAGAGGATCTATACTCTAGACCTCGAGCCACCCGAGATAAAAAGGCATAGATCCTAAGGTTCCAGTGGTATTTTAATATTGTTGGAGGGTTATGTGTGTTTTTCGAAGTGGATATGGTATACCCCTATCAATATGGGTCGGGCCTGTTACTGCTCCAGAACCAGATAAGTTTGATCATATGAAGATGTACTGAGGAGTGAAGGCCCAGATAAGCCCAATTAGAATACAAATTGGGCCTTTCAATTTAACCCATTGGATCAAAATTTCACAGAGTTTGAAACCATTGGATCAAAATTTCATTCCTGACGTATATATTGAATCAATGAAATATTAGAAATTTGGGCTAAGGCTTTTTTGGGTACAAATTATAATTTATAATATGCACATATAATGTATTCTAACATCAGAGACCTGAACATATCTAGGATTATTTCTCCTGTTCTTTGCACTAGTATTTTTAATTTAATTTAATACATTTTCCTATCTCATTGATTTATAGTCATTTGATTTATAATTTTTATTGTTTAATTTTCTTTAGTCCATTTTTGTATTTTGTTGTTCGCTTTGATCTATTGCTGATTTGCTTTCTTGACTTTTGCTGTGTTTTGTCATTTACGTATATAAATAGAAAATACTATATAGTATTAAATAAAATTGAAGGCTTTGACTAGTACTACTTTTTTTTTTCTTTTAATAAATTAAATTAAAAAGAATTGGAAAACCGGAATGTTGGGTACCCGACTAAATCAGGTACTTGAAATGTCACGTCCCTACAATTATCATAACGAAATCGGATACCTAAAAATAATTACTTAAAATTTTGGGTATCTAACACAAATTATTCGAATTCAAGCTACCTGATCTGACGCTGATCCTTATTTGCAACGCATTAATTAATTTTTATTAGTATTTTATTTCATAAACATTTACATTGATTCGTTTTATTAGGTATTTCTTATAAATAAATATTGATGAGAGTCTAGTGAATTTATTCTATAAATAACAAATTTAAGAATATAAACTATAATAAAAATTTAATTATGTCCACCCAAATACTTGAATAATTAATTTATAAAAAAAGAAAAAATAAACCCTGTTTGAAAAGTAGGCAGGCGTAGCATAGCATCCCCACAAGACAAGTAAGCTTTAAAACGTTAGTGCCAGAATAATTAGAGTGCTCTGACAGCGATTCTAATCCAACTTTACCTTTTTATAAGGAAGAAAATGTGAGTATGGATGTAGCATCACTTGTCCCCATCGAACCAATCCAACTCACCACCTCTTGTTAACTTTTTCTCGCCCTCCATTTCGATTCCAGGTCAGTTTTCAATTATCAACCGTTCTCCTTTTCCCGAGTAAGGAGCCCGGTCTCCACCCCCGCGTGAAAAATCATTCCTTAAAAGTCAAGCAAGAGTAGAACCCACCACCTTCCTCTCGGACCCATTCTTGCGTTTGCTCAGATTCCCTCAAGAATTGTTTGCTTTGGCCGTTTTGACGCTGAATTCCATGCAAACCCGCATGAATTCATCTATATACCCTATGATACGTGATGATTGAAAATTTCAGCATGGAACCGTTTGGGAAGCTGGGCGTGGACCTTTCGCCGTTGGAGCTCCGGGAGACAGCCTACGAGATCCTTGTCGGAGCCTGCCGGAGCACCGGCTCTGGAAGGCGTCTCACTTATGTTTCCAATTCCAGCTCAAAGGAGAAGTCTCAGCAGCCACCTTCTTCGCCGTTGCCGCATAGGTCTATTAGGACGTCGGCTGCGAGCAAGGTGAAGAAGGCCCTGGGTCTCAATCCGGAAACGAAGAAAAGCGAGGAGAACAATTCGGGCGAACCGGGGGCTGGGGTTCATGGAAACGCCGAGAGAAAGAGGGGCGGGTTTACTGTCGGAGAGCTGATGAGGGTTCAGATGAGGGTTTCTGAGCAGACCGATTCGAGGGTCCGGCGAGGCTTGTTGAGAGTGGCTGCGGGTCAGGTGAGAAATTTGTGACTTTGGCTGTAGTTTTATGTTTTCGTGCTCAACCGGAAAACAGGAGGAAATATTTAGTAACATTGAACTCGTGATTCGGGGTGGGGTACCAGAGATAGAAACATATGTAGAAAAATACCATATTTCATTTAGCCCCTTCATGCTTACTATAACTAGTTTGGTCAACTGGCGTGGAAGCTTTTACTCGAGGGGGTGCTCTTGGCCCAGTGAATATTGCTTATTCTGGTGTTTATCAGTGGTGGTATACAATTGGTTAATAACGTATTTAAGTAATTGTTGTTCTGTAAGACCATAATGAAAACGGAACTTTTGTTTTTCCTCTAGGTGAATACAATATTTTACTAAATTAAAGGGTATTAAACTTTTATTTCTTTTGTTTTGTAGAAGAGAAAATGCATGAGAATTTCAGTGTAATTGGTTTTTCAGGTTCGTTTCCAAAATGTAGAGAATTTTCAATTAATTGGTGGTGTGTTATTGGATAATGAGGAAGAAGTGAATTGAGGAAAAATAGATTTTTGCACCTGATTCTTGGTTGGGTTTTCTGTTTGTGGAAATGAACTAAAATTTCCTACTTTTTTCATGTGGTGAATTCTTTGGAATGATAGAGCCGAGGGGCCAGTTCGTTTGTCTTTGCTCTGTAGTTCTCATGTATTTTGCAGGTAAAACATTGATTGAACCTTTTAATTCTTATATCTGAAGAACTAGAAAGATAGACATTCCAAGCAAAGAGTATTTCGAGGTAATTCAATCTGATCTTGGTAACAGAATGGAAATTTTGGAGAAACTTAAGTTAATGATAGGAACTGGAGTAACCTCAGCTTAGCATATGAAAAACTGAAAGGTAGCATTGAGAATTTTGAAAAGACATGTGCTCCCTGTTCTTATGTATATATATATATGCGCGCGCGTGTGTGTGTGTGTGTGAAGATACACAACTATTGAATTTGAGAAGCTTTTTAAGTAGAATAGGATACAAGAAAACAGCTCAATGTATTTTCTGCTATGAGTTAATTATTTTCTTCCTTGCTGAAAGATATTAGTATGTCATCAGTCATTGCATTGTTTGATCTGTACCTGTGCACGAAGAATGGTTGTACCGTTGCGCTGTACACCTCTTTTTGTGTGACATGACATAGTACCTGCAGACTGTTTGTTGGATAATTTTTCTGTGATTTGTGACAATTATTATGGATATGATACAGCATCATGAACCTTTCATTTCAATCATATTAGTAACTGGGTTTCCTCCCTGGTTTTCACTTCTTAGCAGCTTGGAAGACGAACCGAGTCGATGGTTCTGCCATTGGAGCTATTGCATCATTTCAGGTCATCGGACTTTACAAGCCGGGAAGAATATGAGGCATGGCAGAGAAAAACCTTGAAAATCTTTGAAGCAGGGCTCCTTGTTCACCCATACTTGCCTCATGATAAATCAGAAACGGACGCTCAACGCCTTCAGCAGATACTACAGACGGCCTCAGAGAAACCCATTGAAACAGGAAAGTTTAGTGAATCAATGCATATTCTCAGCGATGTTGTAACTTCTCTTGCCTGCAGATCATTTGATGGTTCTGTCTCGAGTATATGCCACTGGGCAGATGGAATTCCTCTAAATCTCCATCTTTACCGGATACTTTTGGAAGCGTGCTTTGATCTAAATGATGAAACATCTCTTATCGAAGAAGTGGATGAGGTATTAGAACAAGTAAAGAAGGCCTGGTCAATTCTTGGTATAAACCAAGAATTTCATAATCTTTGTTTTTTGTGGGTTTTATTCCACCAATACGTTGCTACTGGTGAAATTGAAGATGACCTTCTTCTTGCTGCTGATCGTATGATGGTAGAAGTGGAAAAGGACGCAAACTCAACTCATGATCCTGAATATTCCAAGATCTTAAATTCAACGTTAAGTCTGATGTTAGATTGGGCAGAAAAAAGGCTCCGTCAATACCATGACATTTTTTATAGGGGCAATATAGAATTAATGCAAAGTGTTTTATCACTTGGGGCATCAGCAGCCAAAATATTGGACGTATCTCATGAATATGGTAAGAAGAGGAATGAACTGGATGTGACATGTAGCAGGGTTGATGCTTACATCAGGTCATCGGTGCGCAGTGCTTTCTCTCAGGCAAGTATGAGTTAAATTTCTCTAAAGTTACATTCCTGTAATGTGATTTCAGATTTTGATGGCCTGTTTTTTCTCTTTTGGAGGTTATTCACTTGTTCATATATCCTTCTTCTTCAACTTTTCCTGATTCATTCCACATTTTTTTTTGTGAATCTAAACCATTCATTTTCCTGTATATTGTTCTGATTTCTTATATTCCAACCCTATTTTTTCTTATATGGAACTGTTGTGGAAACTCCAAATGGTGTAGATCATGCCACCATAGCACAATATAGGTTCTACTACTAATCTATTATCAACACCATTTGGTGTTTTAACTCCCAATTCAAATAAGAAAAATCCATTCTACTGCATTTCTGATTAATCCATGTCAATCATTTCCAGACCTCTTTTTTTGTGTATTCCGAATTCCAGTGAGTTCAATTGGTAAAGGAACATGGTTTCACGTATAATGCTGTCTTCTTGTAAGCGAATGAAATGTAAATTGGAAATTTGATTTTTGGTAATTTGGTTTCTAGTAATAAGATTCTATTATGTCATTTCGAACACATGAGAAATCTTGGCAGGAAAATTATAAAAAATCAAGATGAAAAAATGCCTCTACTCTGTACCCATATCACACATGAGGTAATTTGTAATTTGTTTCTTAAAGATGATACTTGTAATCATATGTTTTAATCAAATTACATTCTTGAATACTGAATCATGTTTATCATCATTAATTATGGCTATCTTGAATTATTAGTTAATTACTATTAATTAATATATTTGGACAAAATTTGAGATAAATATAATCAAAATCAAATAGACAATAATAATTCTATACAGTAAAATTATTATTGATATGAAATAATTTTAAATACCAGCATTAAATGTTTTAACTGTTTCTGATGATGTTTAGCTACATAGTTTACTTCATTACTAAGTAGTTGTTACCTAATTAGCACTGAAATTTATCACTACTACTAAAGATTTCATATTATGAATTATGCACCTTATATGAATAATCAAATAGTATGGTTAAATAGTTGCTGTGGAATAGTATTTTGCGAATTTTTGTTTCCAAGAATTAGGACAAAATACTGATTTGAGATTGGTTCCGTGGATTTTAAATATCTCCTAGTTGAGAAATCAGCTATCCTAAGCTTAAAAATAATGCAAAACATAATTTAGTGTTAGACAATAGATCTCCCGTTTGGATGTCATTCCTATCAAACAAACAGAGACTAAGGGTTATGTTCCCCAATCTTCAATAAATGTCTTTTTATCTTTCTCTTCTTTTAATTGTGAACTCGAGCTGCTTTGTGGTCCATTCGATGACAGGAAAGAGAGATGGTCATCTCAGGCAGGAAGTCTTCTAGGAAACAGCAAAGTCCTCTCCCTGCCCTTTCCATCCTTGCCCAAAATACTCTTGACCTGGCATTCAATGAAAAGGAAATATATAGCCCTATATTGAAAAGATGGCACCCTCTTGCCACGGGTGTAGCTGTTGCTACTCTTCATGCTTGCTATGCGATTGAGCTACAGAAATTTGTTTCCAGCATAAGTGAATTAAATCCTGAAGCTATACAAGTGCTGCTAGCCGCTGAAAAACTTGAAAAGGAGCTCGTGGAAATGGCAGTTGCAGATTTAGTGGAGAGTGAAGATGGGGGCAAGGCAATAATTCAGGAGATGGCTCCTTATGAAGCTGAGGCTGTGATGAACAACTTGGTTAAATCCTGGATTTTGACTAGAGTTGACAGACTCAGCGAATGGGTTGACAGAAATTTGCAACTAGAGGTACTTTCCTTCCCCTGTTTGTTTATGTTTGATGCATTGTCAGGATTTACTATTGACCTTCAAATCGATGCTCAGTTTGAAACTAAAATACTGTAATCTCAAAGAGATAGATTAATGTATTTGCTTTGGGCCTGATCTGGTTTACAGAGCTATTCATTGCCGACCATTTTCTTTGCTCATATGCGCAGCGTTGAGTATAATGAAATGGAACATGCAAAGGGAAAAAAGCAAAAGGCACTACAGAAATACTAAGCCAAGGCAAATTTTGCTAATTATTATCTTCACAATTTTAAGTTGAGGAAAAAATTTCTGGGGCTTCTTTGAACGATAAATATGTGTACCCCTCACATAGGCTTGATTATTCATGGGAAGGGAGATATTGAAGTGGATAATTTTGACTTAGTGCTACAAGTAATTTTTTCAAGGTTCTAGCTCAAATTTTACTTTATTACTACAGGATAAAATCCAGTTTTACATGGGACCGTGTGTTGGGCTATTAAGAAAGATGTGCATAAAATCAAGTATGGCTAAAACAATTTCCAGATGTATTTTAAAGTAAAAATGTAGAAGACTGCAAGAAATTAGCACGTCTGCAGATTGCTTTTAATCAATAAAGAGAGCAAATGGACATATGTCTGGGTGAAATTGAGTGAGCGCTGGCAGACTAATCCATTGAGTCAGCTGTGTGTACTGAGAGTTGCTACACTGGCATTTGAGATAATAATGCAACGGGAGACTTTGAAGTGAAATCATACTGCTGAGGTGGTTGAGGAGGAATTTGACCTTTGTACTTCACTCAGGCTATGATTGATATAGTGGAGCCAGAAAATAGGATCTATATAGCAGTTCAGTTAATATTGAGTTGGATAAGGATGAAAATAAAACTTATTCCTGTATAATGTGCAGTATTATATACTTTTTCTATGTCTGAAGGGGCCAGTTGGATGGTTTTCTGATATTATTAGTTAATGCTATTATCTTTGGACTTGGTTAGTAAGGTTCCCGTGTTATGTGAGTGAATACATCCCATTTCACTCCAGATGCCTTGTAGTGATATGGTGTAATTTTCTGGTAATGCACTTCTTTTCTGCCATAACATCATCGTGACCCATTTCAGTTCTGTTGGGAAAAGAAATATAATCTAGTCCCTATTGCTATTTTAACGTCATTTGAAATTTGTTTCATAGTTCTATTGTTGGTTCTGTTAACTGCTTTACTCAGCTTCAGCTTCTTTAAGGGACACCTCCATGGTTACACTAAATTATTTGAGCTTGTTAGTATTTTTACCTAATGTAATCTTAGATTTTTCTCACTCTAATTTAACCCTGACATACGATCCTTTCTGGCCTGGGTAATAGCTCCAGGAGTGGAAAAGGTTTTTGGATGATCCTAATTATTATATCACCTACTGTTTTGTGGGTCTAGTATATTTTGCAGTCACATGGACTAGAGGTCAAATTGTGATGCTTCGACTGTCGCTCTCTATGCCTGTGCTATGAGAAAGTTTCAGAGGGGTGTATACTTTCTCTCCCGTATGTAGTAGTGATCTAACCAACTCTATTCTCTCTTCTCCCAAAAGAAATAAGGAATTTAAGAGAATACTATTGGCCGAGTGGTTTACTTCTAAATTGATCTGATTTACTTGAAAGTGAGGGTTGGAAAATGAAATTGTATTGTAACATTACCAATTACTTCTCACAGGACTGGAATCCTCAAGTAAATAAAGGGCGTTTTGCATCCTCTGCTGTGGAAGTTCTACGTATCATAGATGAGACTTTGGAAGCATTCTTTTTGTTACCAATACCAATGCATCCAGTTTTGCTTCCTGAGTTGATGGGTGGTCTGGACAAATGCCTTCGGAATTACATCGTCAAGGCAAAATCTGGCTGCGGTAATTGTTATATTCTGCATATTTCTTTAAGTTTGATCCAAATTTTTGCACAGAGTTATTGATGCTTGGCTTATATTGAGCAGGATCTCGATTAACCTTTACTCCAACACTCCCTCCGCCAACCAGATGCACTACCAGTTCAAAGTTTGGTGCATTTAAAGTGAAAGATCGGTTATTTATGGGTCCAGGTAGGAAATCCCAGGTCTACAGCAGAAATGGGGACGATTCCTTTAGTGTACCACGACTATGTCTCCGCATTAATACTTTATACAACATTCGGAAAGAGTTGGAAGCTCTAGAACAAAGGACAATGGTGAATCTGAGGAACAGTGGATTTCCTGATGATCAAAATGTGGCAAATGGAAAACTTGCGCTTTCAATAGCTTCATGCACAGAAGGGATCTTGCAGATCTCCGAGGCAACAGCATACAAAATTGTATTTCATGATCTGGGTCATGTCTTTGGGGACTACCTGTACATTGGGGACATTTCTTCATCCAGAATAGAACCTTTCCTTCAGGAGCTGGAGCAGAACTTAGAAGTAATATCTTTAACAGTTCACGACAGGGTCCGAACCCGTGTAATTACTGATGTAATGAAAGCGTCTTTCGAAGGTTTTTTGTTGGTTTTGCTTGGTGGTGGGCACTCTCGTGCCTTCACTCAGCATGATGCTTCAATAATGGAGGAGGACTTCAAGTTTCTTGCTGATCTCTTCTGGTCCGATGGGGATGGTTTGCCAGCTGATTTGATTGACAAGTTATCGCATAGTGTAACAAGTCTGTTTTCTCTACTTCAAGCTGATACCGGGAGCCTAATTGAGCAATTGAAACGTGCCACTCCAGATAGCAACGGAACTTCAGCAAAATTGAGGCTACCATTGCCGCCAGTAACTGGTCAGTGGAGGCCAACTGACCCAAGCACAATCCTTCGTGTTTTATGTAATCGGAATGACAAGATGGCATCGAAATTTTTGAAGAAAACATATGACCTGACGAAGAGAAGCAAGCACAATCCGTCATATGATGCTCCTCTGAGTTGAAGTTTTCTGGAAAGCACTGGACGTCTGCCATTAGCCATTTCATTTTAAGATGACAGAATTTTTGGCAAATCGGGAGCCAAGAATTGCATATGCAGCAAGGATGACGGAACTGTGAATTTTCAGCATACAGCCGATCGGCTGCCATCGCTGCTGGTTCATCTATTTACCAACCTTTGTGAGCTGAAATAAAGTCATCATAAAAGGGTCTTGAAGCAGTACAAGGATACCTTCTGCTGCTTTCTAATTTGATTTTCCTTGGGATTTTGAGGCTGCTAATTTATGATTGTGGGTTGCGGGGTTTGTATATACTTGTGCAGGCTGTAAAAATGAATAGCAAAAGTTGAATGACTTGGCTGCAGTTTTGGTGCCTGTCCTGATGCTTAGCTGTATTAACCATCTTTGGGTTCCCCCTACAAATAAAAGAATAAAAGGGATCAATAATCTAAAACGTCTGGACTGAAGGATTTTGAATCCGAACAAATGATTTTGGTGAAACATCTCAAATGACTTCATATATAAAAAATAAATAAATTTCACAATATTCTACAAAATATAGAGCAACTGAAAGTTGGATGCATGATTGCATGTCACAGACAAAACCCACAAATCGTCATAACCAATGAAGTTGGGTCATATATACGACGGTGATCATGAAATCAACTTTCAAAGGTTGGTTTCAAATGTATCAAATCGAGACTCCGAGAATGAGACCTCAGGGTTTTACTAATATTGCACTAATAAATGTATCCATATGATGGGTGTCACGTTTCATTGACCACAGGCATGATGGCTATACATTGTTAGAGGATGATTGACAAAGAGTTGTTAAGCCGACTGAATCGACTCTCGGAAGATTGTCACAAAGAAGCCCAAGTGGCACGTTCGATATAATTGGAATCATCGACTCTGATAGTACGGGATTTCATTCAAAGATTTGAGAATTCACAGTGATTTTATCACGGGGCGACTGTATAATAAAGGACGACTGTATTATTACCGTAGTCTTTTGAGAGGGATTTTTATAGGATCTCTTTTACCCCCATTAACTTCATATTATGTTAATTTAATTTCTCTGGAACATGGAAAAATTTGGTGATTTCTAAAATATCCCCACATTGCCAAAAAATCATTAAAAAGTAACAAAATAATTTAAGTCCCGTCTCCAATAACATTTGAAGCAATTTTCGTCAAAATATTTTAGAACAAATTACCAATTAAAATCTAAACAAATTGGTTAATAATTTAGTTCCATATGTTCAAATTAGTAAATTCATAATAAGTCCATATAAAATTTGAGTCTTATACATTTTTGGAGAACCGTCTAACCAGATTGAATTTTCTAGTTGAAATTTTGTTACATATTTCATTTTATTTAACATGTGCACAATAAGTATATAAAAGTTATGTAATATATTTTATTTAAAAAAAATTTATACACATAACAAGTATATATATATATATATATTAAATAAAATAAAAGATTCGAAAGTGAAAATCTAATCGAGCATTGAAGTTCATCATTATTATTATGTGAAACACAGGGTTGGATTCCATTTAGTAGAGAAGCAAGTAACATTTATGGTAAATTACACCCATCTTCTTCTAAATTTGAAGCATAATCATGAATATTTTTTTATTATTTAAAAAATTATAAATACCCCTTAATATTTAATGAACCTATATAATTTTTGGATGTAGGTATGAAATTGTCAACCTTACCCTTACTGTATTTTTTTAAAAAAAAATTAAAAATTTTAAAAAAATCGAACATAGTGGATGAAAAAATTTTAAAAATTATAAAAAATCATCCACTTAGACCATATAAAAATTTAAAAAATAAATAAAATTATAATTCTAAATTAAAAAAAGGACAATTAGTCAGTTAATCACAAAAAATGAATAAAAATTCAATAAATTTGACTAATTATTAAACGACCAATAAAATTAAAAGGTATGAATAATTAATATTTCAAACAACAAAAAAATATTAATAATTATATCAAAACATAAATCAGACCATTGTAATTTACCCTAATATTTGCAATCCTGATGATAAATGATAGATTAGAGATGAGGCTTCTGTGGAGAGTTGGTGTGTGTCATTATTGTTTGTTAGAAGTAATCATTCATCGATTGGTGCGTTTACATAATTATGTATATCAGCTCAGCTATTAGGAGGGATTACACTCTCCGACGTTTCTATGAAGGATTATAGGTATTTTTGTCCTCTAATTATTTTCTAATTTTTTTTTAGTTTTTCCTATTTTTCTAGAGTTTTAAAAAGATTTTTTAATTTTTTAATTATCGTAATTTTAGTCTTCTTTGTATAAAAAATACCAGAAAATGCCACCTTAGTCTGACATGGTATTTTAAATTGAGGACAGTAATTTTATTGGCTAATTATATATAATGTTGCAATTACATGGATTTAATTAAAAAAAATAAAATGTGCCGTAGCGTTAGTGGGGCGCCACGTGGCATTAAGTTATATTATTCACCAAAATTACTATTAATTGTATTTAAAATAAACTTTTAATACTTTTTTTTTATTGTTTTTGCATTTTTAAACAATATAAAAGAAATATACTCCTATTTATAATTTTAATGAAAATAAGAGCCAAAGAAATTAATTATAGAAAAACCTCAAAAATTTTGCAATGCTTTCGCTCAGCTATTTCGTTATGTTCGGAAGGCAAGAATGCCGATGAAGAATGCGTCGAGAAGAGACACAAGACCCTAGGAGGATAAATTAATACTCGATATATCAGTAATTTTTCTAAAATAGTAATTTTTCTCGGTCCCGACTTGGGTCCAATGTCTAAATTGATCATTTTAAAAAATTAATAAGATAATAATTTTTTGGAAGACCCTTACATAAATTTATGGTTCTTTCAATATTACAAATTAATAATTCAAATATAACTAGAACAACTTAGTAAAATATGATTCTCTTGTTTTTTTTTTTAAAAAAAATTTAAATGTAGTTGTCTTTCATCTCTAACTTTTCTTATTGCATTCAAAAGTTTCGATATTGTACATGTTTAATATTATATCGATTAATTAATATTAGTTGAAAATTAGGATAATTTACAGCTACCTCTCGTAAAGTTTGACATAGTTATAAATATTTTGTCATTATTTAGAAAATTACAAATACACTCATCAAATGAAAAATAATTATGTAGTCCTAGACAATGATATAGAAATTACTACTTTATCTATGTTAATTTTTTTAAAAAATAATTAAAAAATATAAAAAGATTTGAGGTTTGTAAAATAAATAATCCATATGGCATAGTAGTCACAAAAATATTTTAGAAAACTCTTAAAAAATATATAAAATTATAATTTATAGTTTAAAAGGGCATTTGGTTAGTTTACCAAAAAAAAATAGATGAAAATCTAACAAAGACTAATAGGATGGACTTGTTGTTAAACGGATGTTAAAATTAGAGGGGTATTTATAATTTTTCAAATAACAATAAATTATTTATAATTTTACCATTTATTTTTTGATGAAAAATGGAGTAATTAACGTAGGAAAAACTTAAATATGAGGACCTTTTAAAAATATGAGAAAAAAGTGTAGACCACCTATTTTATGGGACGAAAAATACAATTTTGTCTAATAATTTTTCTTTTTATATAAATATAACAACAAAAGCCGATGTGGTCTAGTTTAGTTGACGAAATTGAGACTTCATAATCAAGAGGTCATGAGTTTCAACCACACCAATTAATTGATTAATTATACATATTTGATATTCCCAATATTAATAATTGATGTATATTAATTATTGAGGATTGAAATGTACAGAATGTAATTGTAATCATTTAATAAAAAAAAACCGCAATAATGGAATAAACTGTTGTTCAAAATATCCAACTTAAATAATCATAATTACCGACGTGCAATCAGTAATTAAACCAAACAATCATCATCCATCTGTTTATCTTTCGTCTCGCAAATTATGAATCCAGACAAAATATATGTTTTTAACCATGCATGGGAGCAGTCATTATGCACCTTTGGCCAACATCGATCAAAACAGACAAAAGCAGTAAGTGGGGTGACATGGATTAATAATAATTCTCATCCAACGATGCTTGGAAAACACGACTTCATCAACATATATATATAACGCACAAGAATCGCCAAGACAATCGAATCCCTCAATCATCGGCTTTTTCCCTCTCTTTTTTCTCTTTTCTCTCTCTCTCTCTCTCTCTCTCTCTCTCTCTCTCTCTCCCTCTCTCTACGTATATATATATATGCCCATAAATAATTGTACAGACACATAACACATAGATAACGATATAGATATGGGCTTGATGCAGGTAGCATTGTTGTGCTCATTGACGATCCTCTCACTCAGTTCACTTTCGAATTCACTGAGTTCGAATTACTACCACAAATCATGTCCCAAAGTTGAGTCCATCGTCGCTAAGGTCGTTCGCGATGCAACGTCGAGAGACAAAACGGTGCCCGCAGCGCTTCTCAGGATGCATTTCCACGATTGTTTTATAAGGGTAATTAGTGAGCATTTCAACAATGTTTTAGTTCCGCTATATATAGTGAATTTAGGGGTGGAAATTGCAATTTTTGTCCTGTTATTTAGGGGTGGATTTGCAATTTTTGTCCTGTTATTTAGGGGGTCTCTGAAAATTTGGCAATTTTGATTCCATATTCTCGGAAAAAACCTTAAGTTACGGGATGAAAATTACAAGTTTTCCAAGATGGCAGGAGAAATTTCAAGAGCATGTTCAACTTTAAGTAAAAAAGCAGACGAAAAGGGAGTAATTAAGCCGCAATCTTTTTGTGATTAATTATTATAATGATGATGATTAATTAGTGAATTTGTAACGTTGAAAAGGGTTGTGATGGGTCTGTGTTGCTGGAGTCGAGGGGAGGGAACAAAGCAGAAAGGGATGGACCTCCAAACCGTTCGCTGCATGCGTTTTATGTGATAGAAGGCGCAAAGAAAGCAGTGGAAGCTGTGTGCCCTGGCATCGTCTCCTGCGCTGATATCTTGGCCTTCGCCGCTAGAGATTCTGTCGTCCTGGTTAGAAAATCATCATCTCCATCTCATGCATATGTATTGGGTAAATTACATTGACGCTTACACCAACATTCCCTGCATTTTATAAAATTATGAATACGTCCTTTGAGATTGTAGTCCTAATTATAAATAGGATTAAATGTATATCTGATCCCATAACTTAGATTATTTGATTTTTTCGTTTTTTAGCTTTTTGAAATATGTAGCATTTTTGTCCAACTTCTTTTCAATTTTCATATTTTTAATTTTTTTGTTCATCGGAGTTCACCTCCACTAACAAAAAGGATGAATTCAAGCAAAAAAAAGGGTTGAAATTGCAAAATTAAAAAGATAAAAAACTAAAATACTACCTTAAAAAGTTAAAGCACAAAGTACTAACAGAAATGAGCCAATAGGATCAAAAGGCCCAATTTTAAAATGTATTTAAACCTTACAGATACGCTCCCTATTTTGTGATGAAATTTTAAGCAAATCCCCCTCTAAAGTACATTTCACAACCACCCCTTAGGTGGTATAATTATAATTTTACAAAGAATAATGAGTATTTGTGTAATTAAATCTAAAAAATTACTCTTAGTTATTTGCTTATTTTTTATGAACTGTAACTAAAAGTTTTTCATCCATGCAAAGAGGATTTCTACCTTGTCTAATTTTTTGTTTTTGGGTTTAGCATATACTATATATAGAAGTTAATTATAACCACTACTCACCTAAAAAACTTTACCACCAGAGCCCTTTATTCTTTGTTGTGACACACATCAACCAAAATTATAATCTTCATCTTTTAATTATATGGGGTGATAATTTTATTTCTATTGAAATTTAATTTGACAATTTAAACTTGTAATCGAAAGAAAATAACACATGAAGGATAACATCCGCTAAAATTACGAATTTGACCTGCATTTGAGGCTCGTGTGAAAAGCTCACACACCAAATTCCTCTAGATTTGCAATTTTCGACAATTTCTTTAAATTGAAGGTGGTGTACAAGATATAATGATATTGACTGAGGTTTAAATTAGTTGACGAAGTTAAGGTCCCATGATCTTAGAGGTCATGTGTTCGAACCCCACTTTATGCACGGAACATGTGTCCACTGAATAGTAGGTGTGTCGGTTAGATTTAGTTTGTTTGATATTATTGATCATAATATGATTGTTGTAATTCGACAGGAATAATTGTAATCAATTTATTTCAATTAATAATAATTTATCACCATTACTTTAAAAAAACAATATCATGATATTGAACATAAAATGTAATAATTCTTGTTGCAAGCCAACTTTACCTTTATTTAATTTTGCATGTTTATATTATATGCATATAAATGATAATTATTGTAGCCCAATTTATGTAAAATAATGCAATTTAAATATTGATAGTCTGGAGGGCCAAGATGGGATGTCCCAAAAGGAAGAAAGGATGGAAGGACATCAAGAGCCACTGAAACTGCACTTTTGCCTTCTCCCACTTTCAACGTTTCCCAACTTCAGAAGAGCTTTTCTCTAAGAGGCCTCTCAGTCGACGACCTTGTCGCTCTCACAGGTCACTTTTTCATTTTTATAACTTAATGTAAGTGAAAAATTAAACGACAAATTTTACATATTTTCGGGTAACATATTCTTTCCTTTAATGTTTCTTAATTTTATTAAAATTCATAATCTATGTATATATAGCAAAAGTTGACGCACTAATACAGACAAAAAATTAAATAATAATTTAAATATTATTACTAATTTTATGTATAAAATGGCAATAATTTTTCTTTTTCCGTAATAATTAATAAATATTATAGTTTTAATTACTAACTATAATTATTTTGAAAAGGGTGTGTCCAGCAAAAATTGATGGTGATAAAAAGGTTGTGCACAAAGTTGTCATGACTAAAAAATTAGTAACGCGTATGGTGACAACTCAGCGATGCGAATAATTGTTGTTAATAGGATATCTATAATGAGAATTTTATACTTGATTTTCATGATTAATAATTATAATTTGACAAAATCGAAAGTGTTGCCATTTAATATAGATTTTGAACGACAATTTTAAGATTGTCATATAATCGAAATTATTATGTTTTGTTGTAGTCACATTTTGATTACCTATTAGTAAAAGTAATTAATTAAATAAAAAAGAAATTAAGAAAAGTTAATAGTTGCAGGTGCCCACACGCTCGGGTTCTCCCACTGCTCATCTTTTCAGAATCGGATCCACAACTTCAACTCGACCCACGATGTGGACCCGACCCTACGCCCCTCCTTTGCAGCAAGTCTGAAAAGCATTTGCCCCGTGAAGAACAAGGCCAAGAATGCAGGCATCAGCATGGATCCTTCTTCCACCACCTTCGACAACACCCACTACAAACTCATACTTCAGCGCAAAACCCTATTTTCTTCGGATCAAGCTCTGCTCACCACTCCCCATACCAAAACCTTAGTTTATAAGTTTGCAACCTCCAAGAAGGCTTTCCACACTGCCTTTGCCAAATCAATGATCAAGTTGAGCAGCATCAATGGAGGACAGGAGGTCAGGAAGGATTGTAGGTTTGTAAACTGATGAGAAGACTTAAGTTCAGCTAGTCAACAGTGTGCATGTCGTCATAATGCGTTGGAAAGAACTATATATTGATATATATATATATATATATATATGCCTGTTTTTTTTATTGTTTTTGTGTTGTTATGAGTGAGGAGCAATAGATCTAAATTGTAATCTATGCTAATTATGTTGAAGGGATTAATCGGGAGAAATATCATTTTTCGTCCCATAATTTAGATTTTTTTATTTTTGGTCCCTGCATTGGTTATGAAATTCTTACTTTCGATTCCGTAATTTTCAAAAAGTAACATCTTTTGTCCTATGTCACCTTCCATCAGATATTTAATAAAAAAGACCACGTGAGATCATAAAGTATATGGGACAAAAAATGCTACTTTTCTAAAGTTATGGGGCTAAAAGTAAGAATTCTATAACTAATAGGACTAAAGTGCAAAGGCCTAACAATTAGATGGTAAGCACATCATTTTCTGTTAAATATTTAATAAAAAGTGATATAGAACCAAAAATTAAATATATAAGACAAATATAAAAAGACCAAAAATTATATTATTATTTTCCCGATTAATTGCAATTTTGATCTTATAATTTGAGGACTTGACATTTTGGTTCTATAAAAATAGGAATTGACAATTAAAGGTACTACTAGTTTAAAAAAATTGGAAGTTTACAATAAATTTTGGTGGAAATTAATTTTATAACTTATCCATAATTGATTTTTGATTTGGGGATTTTCTGGTGAAAACGGTGGTGTGGGCTTTTGAAATTCAAAGTGAAAAACTTGGAGCACAGATATGCGCCATTACAATGTGAACTTAGGCCAATCCAAGCCGAAAAGTATTGTTCTTGCCACTTGATCTACTACCTAACAAAGAAAAGTTGTTGCTCGAATTAAGTTTGATCAAATTAAATTAATTATAAAGTAAGTTTATTATATTTGTTCTGTAATTGGTTATTTTTAAATTGTACATCAATCACATAGCAAGTATATTGTACTTGTGATATGATTAGTTCAAATTTAATTGAACCAAATCCAGACTAGAATTTTCCACAAACTATATATACAAATCTGTAGCAAGCTTGTAATAACTTGAGACGGATTTGTATATTTGAGTAAGCAGGGAAATAGTTTTGATTTTCTTTTTCTTTTTTTTTTTACATTAGTTGTTGTGGCATATTGTTTCTACATGCATATAATTAATAAATTTTTTACATAAAATATATTAGAAATAATATCATAAATAAAAATAAAATATACAAAGTAATACATTATATTAAAAATAAAAAAAAAGAAAAAAATTAATTTATCAATTAATGTAAAATTAAAAAACTTAAATAAGTTAGTTGTTTCATCGGTTGAAGAATATATTTTGTTTTATAAAAAATTAGTGCAACAATATCATTAACCGTCATTTGTAAGTATGAAAGGCTTTTTTTTTATATAGTATAAATGATGACATTATTTGCAATGATATTTGTGACAATTAGGGTAATGTTTTGCAATGGAGATTGCAAAAGGATCAATATATTTTGTTTTTAATTTAATTAAACATAAATATTAAATATAAAGTCCACTAATTAAAAGTTTTAATTTATAATAAAATCACGTTAAAAAATAAATTAATATTATACGTGTTTCACAATAGCAGAAAAGAGAAAAAGAGAATTCTACCAAATAAAAAAAAAAACCTAATTTGGGTAGCACTAATATCCCAGTCATCTAATTGACGGATGATAGTGAGAGGGGAGTTGGCCAATTTGGCAGTAAAACGCTTTTGTCCAAAACACGATATGCGGATTCGTTCAGACCCATACGCTAGCTATGTAGTCTACCAAACTGTAGATGCTCAAAATAGATCCGCCAAAAATCTGGGCTCGAGTTTGAGCTTAATTTTTTTAAATATATATATATATATATATGAAATCTTTTTTAAAAATATGAACTATTTTACAAGTTAAAAACATTATTCAAAATTTAAATTGGAATTAAGAAGAAAGTATTCACAAGAAGTCCAAAAAGAAGCAATGCGATGCCAAAAATGTATACGGTCATGAAAAATCATTCAGCCCAATCATTTAATGAGAAGTAACAAAAATAAAATAAAAATATAAAATATTGACCAATAATTATGATATATGGTGAATTTTCAAACAAATGCGTTTTGTTGAAGTTGATATTGAAGTATAATAAAAAAAATCATATGCATTATATTAAATATTTATTTACAAAAATATTATCAAAAAACGTACTATTGTTGATTAAACTTATTTTTAGATAATATAAATTAAAATATAATATTTTAGTATCATCTAAAATTAAAATATTAGATATTGGCTAATAATTCTAATATATGTTGAATTGTAAAATTAACGCATTTTGTTGTAATGGATATTGAAATTATGAAAATAAAATTCATAAGCATTATATAAATATATATTTATAAAAATATTATCAAAACTTACTAAATTGTTGATTAAGCTTGTTTGTGGACAATATAAATAATAAATATTGTATCTTATTGTTATCTATAATTTAAATATGAGATATTGACTAATAATTTTGATATATGGTGAATTTTGAAATAAATGCACTTAATGCATTGTATTAAATTTAAAATTGGAGATATATTGACTTATAATTCTATTATATAGTGAAAATTGAATATAGACTTGATATAATGTTGAATATGTAGTTAAATATATAAAAATATTTATATATAAAAACTTTTTAAACAAAAAGTATTGTGAGCTCACGACTCCTTAACGTAGTAATGTAGTTCTCAAGCAAGTTCGAATCAGGCACGCTCGCGAGCCGACTCAATTCATCTTGCACCCCTAGGTTCTCTTGCATCTTTCGATAAATCTTGGGGGGGGGGGGTTATAATATTTCATCAAACATGGGATTTATAATATAATTTTTCAAATAAGAATGAAGTATTTGTAATTATATCAAATTTCAGGAAAGATCGTTGTAATTTACCCTTTATATTAACCATCTGGGGGGGGGGGGTTATAATATTTCATCAAACATGAGGGGGTATTTATAATTTTTCAAATAAGAATGAAGTATTTGTAATTATATCAAATTTCAGGAAAGATCGTTGTAATTTACCCTTTATATTAACCATCTAATGAAGTCCAATTCATTTATTTTCCAAGCCTAAGGAATTAAGTCTACTTCAAACCACGCTATTAAGTAGACCTAATTTACTGAATATTAGTAGGCCCAAATCTTGTTGACCAACCCATTATTGGAGGGTTAAAAGACTACCAACTCAGTCTCTGTCACCTTGCTGACAGGGCAACACTAAGTCTAGGGCCAATATCAATAAGCCTAAGACCCATCCACCTCATTTAATATGTACATTAGTCTTATTCTACACAAAAAACGCCAACTCACCAGAGATGGTGTCGGGAAAGACATACATGCCAACTAGATTTGATTGGTAAAACATATAGGTATCTAAATTCTTAAATTTGTGACTGATCTAACATGATTTTTTTCTACATAAATTGTCCAACAACAGAATTTTGGTAATATCTTAACTTCCCCAAACTGGCCCCCAAAACTCTGAGAATTTGCTCTAATAAATAGGGATCCACATAAGTCGAACAGACACCTAAACTTCTACAACAAGTCCACTCGAATTCTCTCCATTTCCAACACTCTACACATGTTTTTCTATAGGTTCAGCACTTCATCTTTGAACTACATATTTTAACTTATTAATATCATGTTTTATTTTTTTCGCTTGAGTTTTCTAATTATTTGGTCATAATTTTACTAACTTAGTCGTTGGAGTGTGTAACCCAATTTTGCATATTTACTCTATAATCATCTTAAAATTTTCAAGAAAATCTTTTAATTCTTGTAATATTGCAGGACTCTGGTACACACCACCATCAATTTATTAATTAACTTAATATAAAAAGTTGATCAAATTTTTACAAGCATATCAATTTTCTGGCGTTGTGTGATCGAGGTTGAGCCAATTGGGCAGACGCAACTCGCTAACTCCACGTCAGTGAGTGGATTCGCTTTACCTTGCTCCAACCAAGCTCCATCGGAATGCCTCACCAGGCATCTCATCGAATACCCAACAGAGCTTTTGGCCCTTCTCCTTAGCTCATCAATCTAATGTTTTTGCAAGGAAGAAAATAACAAATACATTATTACCAATAATTTTGAATCAAAGGCATTTTATCTGCTGAGTGCATATATATATATATATATATATATATATATATATGTAAACAAATAATATTGATTAATTTCTTTTGGATAAGTACTAATATTTTTTTTTGTTTCTATGTATAAACTTGTTAATTTTCATTTGGCAGAATAAAGCTCATTGAGGCTGTCTGCATCTACGTATAAACGGCCCTCGGGTCAATAGTCTCAATAATTCTGATATATATATATATATATATATATATATATATATATATATATATATATATATATATATATATATATATATATATATATATATATATATATATATATACTTTATTATTAAGTGAAAGCACCACTTTGGTGTCGTACTTTTATTTGTTTGCTAATTTTGTATATTTTTTTTAATATTTATATTTTAAGTTTTTATTTATTATCTTCCCACTCTCCCACTCTTCTACACCCCCAACCTCTCTTCTCAACTTTCACTAACTTTAACTTGAAACTCACCAATTATTATGCACGTTCTGACTGCATTGAAACAAGACTTATAATGACCACATTAAAACATGATCATCTTTTAAGACTAAACGTCATATTATTGGGGACGCGGAGTTCAAGTCATATGGGTCAAGCTTCACGAGCTTCTATATAACAACTCCCCACGAGTCAGTTCAGTCGGCTTGACAATCATTCTCCACCACCCACTAAAATTGCATAAACGTTGTACGTTTGTCGCCTATGAAATACGACACACATTATATGGACGCAATATTTAGTACAAGTCTAAATAGAACCCTCGATGTCCATTATCAGGGCTTTCAATTTGGAATATTTTTAACTCCAACCCCGAAAGATGGTCTCATAGTTGCCACCAAATGCCCAACTCAACTTCATTGGTTGATTAGTGATCTGTGGCTTTGTTGATGTATGAAAATTGCATGAGTAAAAACAACAAAGTAAGGCAAACTGAATATTTACTCTTATTCATTTAATTCAATATTACAAAACGAAAAGAAATTGCTTAAATAGATTACAAAATAGACATTCTAATTTGCTTTCTCGTCACTTATTCTAACAATGTCTGCATTTTACCCTAGTGATTTTATAGTATTTCGAAAAAAATTTATTATATAGTACTATGTTTAAATGAATTAGCCAGTTTTTCAACACATGATTATTACTCGCACTTGCATAATTATTAGAGACTATGATATTTGACATAATTACAAATATTTCATTATTATTAAAAAAAATTCAATACTCTTTTCAAATAGAAAATAATTATGTAGTTCTTAACCGATTAGTTAAAAATTTCTACTTCACCCTTAGTGATTACTCTAAAAAAGACAAAAAAAAAAAAATGAGGTTGGGTAAACTTAATATCCATTGCGAATATTAGTTCATAAAAATATTTTCTAAAATTTTTAAAAACATATAAAATTATAGCTCATAATTCAAAAGGGCATTTTGGATAATTTATTGAAAAAAATTGACTAAAACTTAACAGAATGGGCTTGTTATTAAACGGACGTTAAAATCAAAAAAGTATTTATAATTTTTCAAACAATGAGGAGGTATGCGTACTTATGGTAAATTTTAAAAAATGTGGTTATAATTTACCTTAATTATTAATATATGCTTTATGTGGCGATAATATATCACATCATTTCATTAAAAATCAATTAATAGCCATTATTTCGTAAAAGTAAAACTAGCTAGCACCCAAAATATAATAATAGCACTAGCAAACCATCATACCTAATAAAGTGGAAACTTACTAAACAAGCTATAATTATCAACTCAAGTAACGGAATTGATGTTTCTATTTCAACCACTTAATCAAAATGCTTATCCTTGAAACATACCGTATAGCTGACCAACCATGTTTTAGTCTAATTGTTAACATTAAGGTTGAGAGTTTACGAATATATAAGTTTGAGATCATGAATTTGAATTCCATAAAATGTGGAAATATTTATATTACCTTTATCTGAATTATTATAATTTATTTATCGTTATTAGTCATATATATTGATACATGAATTGTAATTAAATTATTATTTAATGTAAATAAATATAATAATTTATTTATTATTATTAATAGTAAAAAGAAATTACTCCATTTATATATTCAGCATCAAATACTTTAGATTCGAGAACAAAACGCCAAACCCAAATATTAGTGCTGAAAAGAGATAATAAATTTTAGGGTAAATTATAACCACCTCTTCTCAAATTTGGTATAATTATGAATACCCCTTCATTGTTTGAAAAATTATAAATACACCCCTAATGTTTGATGAAATTGTAATTTTTGAATGGCGGTATCAAATGATCAACCATTGCATTTTTTTTTTATATAGAAATTTGTAAAAAGAATATGAGGGAGTGGATGAAAAAATTTAAAAATTATAAAAAAAAATCATCTACTAAGTCAATAAAAAGTTAAACAAAATTAAAAAATAAATAAAAATATAATCCTTAGTCCACAAGGGTACTTTGATCAGTTCACCATAAAAAATAAATAGAAACTCAACAGAGACTAACGAAATGAGATAATTGTTAGACGAGCATTAAAACTATAGGGATATTGATAATTTTTTAAAAAACGTATTCATAATTATGTCAACTCTTAAAAGAGTGATTGTAATTTACCCTAATTAAACTTTATGTACTTTTACATTATTGTCTTTAAAAATAACAATACAATAATCATGCTTAGATGACGAACAATGATAAAATATTAGCGTACATATATATCAGTGAATAACTCATTTAGATAATTAATGTGAAAAACTCTGCATGCTGAAATCATCATGATATCGACTTCTCTTTCATTTTTATTTATTTTAATTTCTATAAAAACAGTAATTATACAACTACATCAATATTTCAATAAAATGACCAATCAGATAATATCAATATTTCAATAAAATGAATAATCAGATAATACATGGTCAGTTCGATCAGTAAATTAATATATCAAAAAAAATATAACATAATACAATAAACTTACATAAAATTAAATAAGTACCGACAGACCCGAACCCATAATCTTAACTTATTCAATTAATATCAACCTTAACCATTAAATTAAAACATCATTCATACTTGTATTTTACTTTCATATTGTCGTAAAGATATGAAATAGAGTTATGTAAAAGGTAAAGACTACAACCTCACAACCAAGAGGTCGTGGATTCGAATCCAACAATATGGATATATGGTCCACTTTAGCAGAAGTGTCTTATTTTGTTGTTTTATTGAATATGTTTATTGACTTAGAATATCGACATATTGAATTAGTATTTAATTTTAAATTGGGTTAATTACATTTTGTCATCCGAATTGTGACCGAGTTTATAGTTTGGCATCTAAATTTTTTTTTGTGTCAACTTACCATCTCAACTTTACAAATCCTTGCACTTTGTCATTTATAACTGTTTTTCAACCAAGTTTTTTATCGAAATAACATCACATGCAGTGCACATTTGATATTTAAAGATTATGTGATGTGATTTTTTTCACATATGCACAACATGTGATATTTTTTTAGCAGAAAAATCAATAGAAAGACAATCATATGTGGCAAAGTGTAAATTTCTTGAAGTTGAGATAGTAAGTTGACACAAAAAAAAAAGTTTCAATGGCAAATGTTCGGATGACAAAATGTAATTTACCCTTTTAAATTTTACTGAATTGAATGTATCAAATCTTATAAAAAAAGAAAAGGCAAAAGTACATTTTTTGTTCTGTAACTTTAAGTCATCAACACTTTGTTCCTGTAACTTACTCCATACATTTAGTCCTGATCATCTCATATTTGATTTTTTTTTTGACAAATTTAGTCCTGCATTGATAATTTTGGTCCCCTTTACACTATAATAAATCTCATTTTTTGTTATGACCAAAATTATCAATATATGACTAAATTTTGTCAAAAAATGACCATATGTGATATATTAATGAATAAATTCATTAAAAAGGACTAAATGTATAAATGAAGTAAATTATAGGACCAAAAATACTAATGACCTAAAATTACAAAACCAAAAATATAATTTTTACCAAAAAAAAAAATATGGATCTCAGTAATTTCATTTTTATCATTGTTTTTTATGATAGACATACCATTTAGTAGTTACAAACTCAAAAAATAGAGATAAATTAGGGGACAGGTTTCATGTTTGGGAGTTGATGAACATTATGATTAATGTTTGTTGGAAATAATTATTTATCTATTGCTAAGTTTATATAATTATGCATATTAGCTTAATTAATTACGCTTATGATGAGAATAAAGGAAGATACGTACGTAGCTTTCTATCACTGAAATAATTAAGTACATCATTCTGTGTAAAGCTATTATTAATTAGTGAATAATTACATTTATATATATATATGAAGAATGATAACTATATTAGCAGAGAGCATATAATAAATTAATTGAAAATTGGCATAAGCAATGCATGTGCACAGTACGGGATCCAATGGTATACAAATTCATGCCTTGGAAAAATTTTCTTCCCTAAAGATGTGCAGTAAGTACTGAACGAGGTGGACGAAAAATTTTAAAAAATTATAAAAAGAATTATCCACTTTTATAGTCCATAAAAAATTCATAAAATTATATAAAAAAAATGGAATAAAATTATAATTTCATAAGGGCATTTTTGTCAATTCACCGCATAAAATAGATGGAAACAAATGAATTGGGCTAATTGTTAGACGACAGTTAAAATTAGAGATTAGTGATAATTTATCTCAAGGTTGTTTATTTCTTCTAGAGAGCCAATCTCAGAGTTGCATGAAAAAATTCAAGCCCCACCAGATGTCTGAATATTAGTCTCACTTTATATCCGTTATTATAATTTATATCATAATTTTTAATTATATTAATGTATTAACTAAATCATATATTACTGGACTTAATTGAGATTATGTAGTCATATAATTACCATATAAAAAGTAGAATACTTATTTAAAACATAATAAATAGAATATATTAGAAATATTCATCAATTTAAACTACAATTACCGACTAGCAAAAGAATCAATCATCTAGTTTTATTTCGTAACTTAGATGAGTGTAGACAGAATAGATGTTTTTAACCATGCATGGGAACAGTCATCATGCAGCTTTGGCCATGTTCATAACAAGCAAATGCAATAAAGTAATAAGTGTGTTTGACATGACATGGATTATTAATAATTCCCATCCAACCATGCTTAGAACACACGACTTCATTTCCAACAAAAGAAATCGCTTTTTTCTCTATATATAGGACCATACATAATTATTTATACACATAAAAAACTCTATCTCAATCAGAAAAAACATACGTACCCACACATAGAGACATGGGCTTGATGCTGCAGGTAGCATTGTTATGCTCATTGACGATCCTCTCATTCAGTTCACTTTCGAGTTCACTGAGTTCGAATTACTACCACAAATCATGTCCCCAAGTTGAGTCCATCGTCGCTAAGGTCGTTAGGGATGCGACGTCGAGAGACAAAACGGTGCCCGCAGCGCTTCTCAGGATGCATTTCCATGATTGTTTTATAAGGGTAATTAGTGAGCATTTCAACAATCTTTTTGTGATTAATTATTATAATGATGATGATTAATTAGTGAATATGTAACGTTGAAAAGGGTTGCGATGGGTCTGTGTTGCTGGAGTCGAGAGGAGGGAACAAAGCAGAAAGGGATGGACCTCCAAACGTTTCTCTGCATGCATTTTATGTGATAGAAAGCGCAAAGAAAGCAGTGGAAGCTGTGTGCCCTGGCATTGTCTCCTGTGCTGATATATTGGCCTTCGCCGCTAGAGATTCTGTCGTCTTGGTTAGCAAGTCATGATCACCTCTTGCATCTTGCATATATACTACTATGAGTTTTTTTTTTTGATATTTTACAAAATAGCCAGTTTAATTGTAGAATTTGTGATGGTATAAACTCAACGAAACACACACAAATGGGCGTGCATAATTAAATAAAAATTTTAAAATTAAAGAAATTAAATATTAAAAACAAGAAAGTTATGAGAAGTTAAAGTTGGTGGGACTTGAGAAGAGTGGCCAACTTATCAATTATGAAAGAGGGATAAAAGTTCTTTAAAAAGAATAATGAAATAATGCTATGTACACTCGTATAAAAAAAAACTCTTTTACACTTAGAAATGGTGATTAATGATACCATTATACTAATTTTTTATGAAGATAAAAGTGCCCTTCAACTAATAACATAACTAATCTATTCAACTTTTTCTATTCTTTTATTAACTGATAAATTAATTTTTTTTCCTTCCTACTTTTTCTATAACATATTATACTTTTATTTATAATATATTTTAAAGCGTGAAAAATAATTTATTAAAAGCACACAAAAACGACTTGCCACAACTCCTAGTAAAAAAAAAACACCATGATTAGGGAGGGCACCAAATTGGTATTATCCCTCAATTATAAAATATAGATAACAAATCAACAATATTATTAAAGCATTTTGAGAAAATATATTTATGTATATGTATAAATATAATTTACCCGTGTGATATATATATGAAATGAGCAAATACCCCTGTGAAAAAAATTAGCAAATTATTCTTTATGTTTCAAAAAATAAAGCAAATGACCTCCCTATCAATGGTTTAGATAGGGAAGTAATTTGCTTTTTTTTTTTTTTCAAAACATAGGGGGTAATTTGCTTCTTTTCTCAAAACACTGAGAATAATTACTATTTTATTTTCTATATGAAATTTTACTCATTTATCATATTATAGGGGGTAAAATACATTTTTCCCTTTTTGTATATATAATTCATGCATGTCTTACGAGATCCTTTCTCAATACCAAAAGTTTAGATCAATTGAGGTTTAAGAAAAATAAATAAGATAGCCAACTTACTAAAGAAAAATTACAATTTTAAGTTTTCCAATTTTAGTCATGTTAAGTATAAGAATGGTAATTTTGGTCCTGTTAAAACTATTTTTTGCAATTTGGTTCTACAATTTAAAAAAAATAATTGATAATTTGAGAACATTTCTAGCCGTACGCTCATAAATTGGACCAAAAAGTGCATGTAATGTGCATGGGACACGATAATTTAAGGATTTTCGACTAATTTATGTAAGCACATGGACTTATATATTAAGCAGTGCAATTTGTGGACAGTCTGGAGGACCAACATGGGATGTTCCAAAAGGAAGAAAGGATGGAAGGACATCAAAAGCCAGTGAAACCACACAATTGCCATCTCCCGCTTTCAATATTTCTCAACTTGAGAAAAGCTTTTCTCTGAGAGGGCTCTCAATGGAAGATCTCGTCGCTCTCTCAGGCGGCCACACTCTGGGCTTCTCCCACTGCTCATCCTTCCAGAATCGGATCCACAACTTCAACTCCACCCACGATGTCGACCCCACCCTACGCCCTGCCTTTGCAGCAAGTTTGAAAAGCATTTGCCCCATCAAGAACAAGGCCAAGAATGCTGGCACCACTATGGATCCTTCTTCCACCACCTTTGATAACACCTACTACAAACTTATACTTGAGGGTCAAACCCTGTTTTCTTCTGATCAAGCTTTGCTTACCACTCCCAACACTAAGAGTTTAGTTTATAAGTTTGCGAGCTCGAAAAAAGCTTTCCACACTGCTTTTGCGGAGTCCATGATAAAGATGAGCAGCATTAATGGAGGACAAGAGGTCAGGAAGGATTGTAGGTTTGTAAACTGAATGTAATATATATATATATATATATAGCTTCAATTCATCAGTACTTAGCCCAGCAGTAGGCATGTCGTGATAATACATTGACAACAAGTGTTGGAGAATATGCCTTGTTGTGTTGTTGTGAGTGCAGACCAATTTAAGTACTTAGTGTGCAAGTCTCTCAATTGTAATCTATACTAGTTATTGTGAAATGTTATGCTAGTAAGCTTTTTTTAAGCACCTAGCTCCTTTCATGACTTCCTCTAATTTGGTTTTGGAAACTGTTTTAAACATACTTCCAGTTGAACCAAAGGTAAAAAGTATTTTTGAAGTCCCAAAATTATATCGTTTTTTTAGTCTCAAAATCACAACACATTTTTAGTCTTAAAACCATAATGCACATGATTTTTTTGACTAAATATATGTGATTATAAGTTTTATGAAACTAAAAGCGACACATGTCATAGTTGTCGTACCAAAATAAATTTTACTCTTGTTTTATGGAAGTAAAAAGGTATTTTGCCCTAAATCAAAGAGTCAAACATACTTCTATCATTTCCAAATTGATAATATCAAATTCCAATAAACTTAAGATGTTATCAGTATTTATATATAGGGTAAAATGTAATTTATCCCCCAGTATGAGAGAAATGAGCATTTACCCTCCGTGAAAAATAAAGCAGCAAATTACCCTCGTATAAAATAAAAAATAAAGCAAAATCCCCCCTAACGTGTTTTTTTTATTACACGTGCTTTTTTTATTTATTTTTATTTTTTTAATTTAAAATTTAAAATAACATTTATACCCTTATTTAAAAATCGTTGGATCTTGATTTCAATTTATGTCCAAATTTTAACTAATAGACCAATAGACTAGATTTTATCTCATTCGAATCAATAGCTTAGATTTAATTAAATAATAATTAAAAAATATATATAATTAAATTTGGATATATATACATATAAAAATATATCTAGAAAAAATTATAGATATATGCTTATATAATATATATATATATATTCAAATATATCTAAAATATGTATGTATATATATATATATATAGAGAGAGAGAGAGAAGGGGAGAGACGGCGGCGGGCTAGGGAAGAAGAGGAAGGGGCGCGGGGCTGGGAGGGGGGCATTACTAAAAATTGCAATTTACCCCCTGTCACACTAAAAAATGATGAGGTGAAGCCCTATCTTCATAAACATTACCATAAAGGACATTGATCATGTTAGATATCTTTTAGGCCCAGAAATTGCGCGCTTCGGCCTTGAACTTCAGTTAAATGACGTAATTACACACTTGATATTATTTCTACTGCTGGATTGATTGAGCTAAACCAATAGTCTTATCACTTAGTTTTCGATTTTCGGGAATATCTTAGCAGATGAATTAGTAGAAATTCAGTTTATATAAAGCTGGCCAAAAATGAAAATGGAGGGACTAATTTGTAGGTTATAGCCTACAGAATAAGAAAAGAAATCGCAGTAATTAAAGAGGTCAGACCAAAATGCATTACTATGTGGATGATTGTAAGATGATTCGGGAACAGTTCTAACTGAAACCTAGCCCTTAAAAACAGGGGACTCTGTATGAGATATCTTGTACAGTCTACTGTCACAGCCTAAACAGCAAGTCAAAAATTGTTCAACACTTCTCTGCTACCCGCCTATCAATATCCGGACGTTAAATTAACAACCATAGAGGAGATTGCAAAATCTATAGCGAGCTTTCTTTTTCTATTTCGCTCTTATATAAAAGATCCGAGTCCAGCTAATGCCAAGGATTCTTCTTTCTTGCTCCGCTTCTTCTTGAGATAGATGTCGAGGTAGATTTCTGAGAGGCAGATATATTAGAAGTTTGATAATATGTTCACTACATATTGCAATGGATCAAGTACTGATTCCTACATACCGATTTGGATTTCTTGGTCTTCCCACGGACTCTGTTCCTTGGAGATTTCAATTTGTATATCCGAACCATCCAATGATGAGTGGTGAATACCTTAAGAAAATGCATAGAACATAAGAGCAGTTCCACCAAAACAAATACAAATGAAATAGAGCACTGAAGCTCATGACAAGTCTCTTCTCCAGATCTATCACCATGCAAAAACATAAGATGCACTATCGGGCCTTGTTGACAATGTAAAGATTCGACTATGTGAAATAGTGCAATCATGAGAATGGACATAGGAGGGGCAATACTCCCTTATTCCAACAGATGTTCAATGCGGTCCTAACAGAATGATTGTTCAAGTTTTCAATTTTATATCATGTTACAAATAATTCACTTCTCCACCTAGTCTTCTAAGTCCTTCGCACCATTAGGAATTAAGAGCCGGATATAATCAGATATATTCATCCTGTTGAATCACTTTCATGATGGTCAAATACAGATATAGATGATAGCCATCAACTTGAAGAATCTCGGGGTAAAGCCAAAATTAATTAGCATCAATTGCATGCAGATCAGTAAATTATGAAGTAGATGTAGGATATTAAACAACAGATTGTAAGCAACACAAAAGTTTATAATATCTAGATACCTCCTCAAAGTGGGTAAGTTTGAAATATTTTTTCCCGATTTCGGTGTGCCTCACCCTGTCAAAGCCTCTACCATCTGTCTCCACAAATCTATAAGACAAAGCAAGGCAAATGATGAATTGCCTAAGGAGCAGAAGGAAATAAAAACATCCATACGTATAGCCAATAAAGCCACACCTGTAATACGAGAGTTTGTACATGAGGCAGTTAAGCATCGTTGGAGTTGCTTGAGAATCAATTCGGTATTGACCATCTCTCTGTTAGACACCATGATAGAATTCATTAAACTACTTCATCCAGGTGAAAGTAACTCATATAAAATTCAACAGCTGATGCATTTGCAACGTGTAATAACTAGATCAAAAGTAATAGCACGATGACCACCATATCATATTGAAAACATGTATCCCCTTACTCTCCACAAGAAAAACAAACATATGACACACACACACAGAGAAAACGAGAGAGACAGAGACCAATCAAAGGAAAAGAAACTGTAGAAAAATGTTTCTCAACTAGTCAAGTTCTGAACTCAATTAAAGTTAACCCTTCAAACAAGGACAATCAGGTGCTATTTGACTGAAACAAAACGCGGTTCATGCGAACTGAAAAAATGGATGGTGTATGAAATACATGCACTGTAAATAACTAAATTCATGTATTGAAAGTAGTAGCAGGCACTTTAAATTTAAAAGAAAAAAATGACTATACCCTCATTAGCAAATAGCTGATATTGCTGCATATTGGCATTTTTTTTTACTGGCCTTATAGTAAACAGCAGCATTGGACTGATAAAATCAACCATTGTAGTAACAAACAGAAGACTAATATATAGAAAACAAAGAATTCATTGAAGAATATCAACTCTGCTATAAAACTCACCAAATAATCAGGTTCTTTAATGTGAGGAAATACACCTCCACCTATCCGAACCATCCACAGAAACTTGTTAATGTCATCACTGGGATATCCAACAAGACCTGAAATGAGGTGGCAGATGTGAGGATAATTTTTTCTTTCTTAATTAATAAAACTGTTCCCTGCTTAGTATTGAAGAACCAACCTCCAAAAACAACTAAAACATATTTTACATCTAACGAGTTGAAAATCTCCCAAGCTGCTTTTTCAGGAGAGGACATGGCAGTTCCAACAGTTGCAATATGTGTGTTGTTCCAGGTATTGTTGTCAACAATAACAGTACGGTTAGCCATAGCAGTTGTTTGGTAGCCATAGTCCCACCAAGATGCAACCTGGAAACATCAGCAGCAGCAGGAAGACGAGGATTCTAATCAAAGGCACAGTGTTGGCTTTTAAAAGTTCAGCAGATACAAATGTGTGACATGTGAATTCACTTGAATATACACACATAAGTGTGATATTCTGCACTAAACAACTCTGAGCCGGCACAAAACAAAGTCAAAATCCCACGTAGGCAAGGGAAGCCAATATCCTTAAAGGTTTGACAATATTTGTTAATTCTCTTGTTACCCCCTTCTGGATATGAGTCCCCATAGTACTCATATACATAATAAACCTTACTATTATAAGCTAGAACAACTGAAACATGCATAATGGAGTAGTTTCTGCAACTACATGAGCCATATGTCAAAAATTATACAGTGCATGAGTTTGATAAGCACCCTCCAAGAAATGTAACTTGTACTAACAATGTCGTGGGTGATCGGATAACCAAAGGTCATCTCATCAAGCCTCTTCACCTTGCTTGTGAGGGTATTGAAAATTTTCATTTCTTCTTATGTTTCACATGATCCTTTATAGTAAAATGGTGTCAGGACAAACAAAAGCAGTTATAAAAAAACAAGTGTTCATACTATACCCTCTAAAATCTGTCGGCAACATAAAACAGCTTACAAAATGTTCAATACCCTTGTTTGGCCTGTCATGGGTGCATTATGCACTTAGAAGTCTATTCAAATTGAAACCCATTTAAACATCTGTCATGGGTCGTTCAGGCTATGATAAGAACCACATTCACTGAAGCAGACGAAAAAGTAGCACTTTTTCTAGAATGAGGCTAACCATCAAAGGTAGTGGAAAGAAAGTCAACTTTTGGTATAATATGGAAAAGGGCTTCCCAAAACCAGGTTTTTCTAAGATGTTGCATACAGGTTAGTCGTATCTATTGAATCATCAGCACTTCTTCTTCAACCAGTCAACAATATAACAATTGAGGCAAGAAAACAATGAAAGATGATGGGAATACACTACTGTGTTTTACCATGATATCAAATCTTCCAACTCCAATCTGCTACCACTCTTCAAAAACATGTTAACATTCTACCCATTTATGAATTAACCGGAAATCATCTCCTCATATTTAAAAATAGTAATGGCAATAATAAGAGTGCGTCATGCTTAAAATAATGTTCAACTCCATTATCACCATTAACCAACCACATGTAGTGCAGATAGTAATAATAGTGCAATTGAACATTGGCATAATAAGCAGAAGTGCTAATAATAAGAACAATAATGCACAAAGAGAATGCAGAGAATCAAAGGGCAGAATAAAAACTTACCTTATCATCTACGTCGGTGTTATGGCGCAACCAAGCATATGCCTCTCTGAAGTCATCAAAGACGTGAAGGCCGTCATGAGAACGAGAGGTTAGCACGATGGATGGAGCAGAATAAGCCTCCGCTGCCGCCCAGACACAATGGACCTTCAAAAGGACAGGTCAAAATGCAGAAAGCACAAGAGAGCAACAATGAGATAGGTACCAGCACGGCAATCATAAGACCTAACACCTCATTCATTTCCCGGTCATCAAATGTCTACACTTGAATTTGAAGATTTTACTCGTTCTGGAGTAAACATGCAATCAAACTGTCAAAGCTTTTTGGCGCTGCCAGTGAGCTGCAAAATACTAGACCAGCAGCCAATGGGCCAAAAACTTATGAATGAAAAAACAAAAATTCCATAGTAATCTTAATATGTTGAACAAATCCTATAGTTCCAAGTTCAGTAAACAGAGTTAAGTCAACTTTAAAAATTGCACAAGTATACGAATTCCTTGGATGTTCATAATATTTTTAAGAGACATGAAGTTTATCATGAGCTAAAAAACATCTTGCATCAACTAGTCAACACAATCACATAGGCAATAAATATTCAGCAAAACATAATCCTCTATACCACCATAGGCAAGTTGTTCTTGAGGATATTTTCCAAGTTCATGCAAAAAAAGACATGATCTATCAGCTATTTATCACATACCACGTAAAATGCACCCAGCAACACAAGCAAGAAAATAGCAATCAGGGAAGCCTCCAACGGTAAGACCAGAAGCTTCTTTTCAATCCGGGATACAAGCGGAACTGTTTCTACGTTCTCCTTTTCCTTCTTCTTACTTTTTCTTGAAGATCGTTCCTTCAGTGAGTCCTCACTTTTCTCAGGCTTCACCACCTCATTTTGTGTAACATTGGTATCCCCTGCCTTAAGAAGATCATAAGTTTTAGTCCCCTGGTTTAAATACCTGGTATATTATTATTTGCAGAATTAATAGGATGCTTACATTGACCTGGGGGTCTTTTGTTGCACCAAACAACTGAAATTTAATTGATCTAGTAAAAACATCAAAAGCTTCTGAAAGAGCAATTCCAGACATTATACAAGCTGCTGGAGCAAGTACAAGCATTAGGCGGACCTAGCATATCATCAAACGAAAGTTAACTTGGTGCGGTAGCAGGAAAACAAGAAAAAGTGTGATGCAGATGAGTGCCAAGTATATATACCATAACACCAGAAAAATATACTGATGTAACAATATAAAGGACCGCAAAGGAGCTTGCATCAGAAAGTGGCAAAAAGCATGCCTGCAAATCCAACAAATTGAATATTGTAAAAGAACAGTTGGAGGAATAACAAAATACCTCAGATAATAAAAGAAAATCTAATTCTCAGTTGACAATATTGAGAACTTACAATAATGCCAGCTGGAACCAAAAATGCCAAAACATTAATGTCCATAAAGTATGACGGCCATGTCGGAGGTTGATGTTCACTAACACTTGCAATAATTGGTATATACTTGCTCGCATAAGTTCTGTTCTCAATTCCACGAATGGAAGAAAATAGCAGTGAAAGAGGTGAAAGAGATCAGATGACAAATAGCAGAAATGAGCAAATAATCATCATAGGCACACCAAACATCCCATATATTAAAGGAAATAAACTTGGGGAAAGCAAATTTAAATGTTTGAATAGGTATGTCAAATACATCATAAGAAGAGAACAAGGAGAAACTACAAAATAACTGGACGTTTGTAATAAAAAGTTCTCGAGTTTTTTGCCTCAACATGAAGTTTTACAGTCAATCTGTGGCAACTGGAATCTGAAGATAAAAGATTGTTTAACTTTAGTATAGCCTGTTTGAGTAGGGATCATGAAAGAAATTAATCAGCTTTTATCTCCTTTTAGTTCTAGCAAAATCTGGGACAGGAAGACTGGTGGTAAGGTGTGGACACTGATCCAAGCACGTTTACATTCCTTTAAAGATAAAAAGATGGACGGATAATGTTGGAGCCACATCATAGCTAATAATAGTTGCTAGCATCGACTCATTGATACAAGCAAGCATGCCATCAGCCGAAGAAGATATTTTCTGAAAACTTAGGTAGAGAAGAACTGGATTCTTAACCCACTTATCTCAATTCAACCCAATGGAACAACTAATAATCAAGTAAAATTCACAATAACACTGATGAACAAATCATTCATTAAGTATCGGATGAACTCACACCAGAAGATAATAATATTTAACTCATAAGAGTTGGACAGGTTCAGTAGACAAAACTGGAATGGAACTGTCACGTTTAAGGTCAGAAATTAAAGGTTCAAAAAGCAACAGAATCCTCATACTTATGTTTACAGAACCATCTATTGTACAAAATTTAGTAAACAAAATTAATACAACATAATCTTAATCATAACTAGTTCATTGTGCACTCCATGCATGTGCACATTTTTCATATATATAAAATTTAATCATATGAGATATTGAACTTCTATGATTGTATAAAAATAAAGGAAATATGTTAGAATGACAAATAGGAAACATTTGAATAAACATAGGCAAGAGGAGGAAAAAAGAGGGAGTAAAACTACCCTTTGGACACTAATTAGCCTTTTATAAGTTGTGAGGTGGCATACCAAAAGTACTTTACAGACCAAATATATCCATCCCTGTTTAATTATGAATTTCATAGATGATTAACTTACGGATCGAGCAGGCTTAGACTTCGTCCACTCCATCCTTTGGTTGGGCTGGAAGCTACCAATGCTATTAGTACTGCTAAAACAGCACCGCAAACTATCCTGAATAATGGCAAGAAATAATAAGTGAAAAGAGGACATTTTATGTCGACTGTCCATTATTTTAACAATATTTTCACATAGAAACTGCCTCTTATACTTTGAGTCCAAGAAGTACTACTTAAATACAAGAGGAATTTACTATAACATAATGAAAATACAAGAATATACAACTACAATCGAGGTTAACCACGTGATTCTTTATTTTCTTCCTTGTCCAGTAGTACCTTAATGATTAAGGAAGATCAGAGAAGAGAGAAGCTTACAGCCCAACTGACACAACAAGAGTAACTGCTACTTTGAACATTTGAGGAGTGAGAATTCCTTTGATATAATAAACAAGAGCCACCACATGTATAATAATAAAGACCTGAGCACAATCATCCAAAAAGCCAGTGTCTTAATAAACTGAGAATATCCAGTGTCATTTCTTACATAAAACAAGTAACAAAACAAGGAACCACATGAAACATATATACATAGTGCAAGAAAGTTAGAATTTGATTCCTCAGCACCCAACATTATTCTTGTAGCCCTATTCACAACAAAAGTTGCCCTGTAAATCAAAGAGGGAAAATCTTGCCACGTTATTATATGCATTAAGCTATAGTCAGGATAGTTTAACTTCAAAAGATACAAGATTGTCTTTTCGACAAAAGAACCAAAAAGGAGAGTTTATGCATCCAAGTCAAAATGACATCACACATTCTCGTATCACAAATAGGGTAACTCGTCAGCAAACAACTTACAGTTCAATTAAAAAGGTACCCCATTGAGGAGGAATACAAAGGGATCTCATAATCTGGTGGTGAGTTACCGGAACCTGGGGCCATGTTAGTATTTATACAGGAGACATCATTATATCAAAGAATTTACAATTCTTATTGGTGAATACCCTGATTGATCTAAGAGTTCGCAAATTTATTCTAGATAGAAAACAAGGAAATCTAAAATCTAAAAGCATCAATTACTGATCATCATAGCAAGTTACTGGACTTTGGGGTATTTTGGCAGTTTTTTCAAGCAGGGGTTAGTCATTCAAAGTAACCAGTAGGTTTAAGAATTATTTTTCCATGCTCAGATTCTAATGCTCAGAGTTACTCCATGTCATGAGATGGCCATGAATTAATTATAAAACAAACCTCATTGAGGAAGGTTTCCTTGATCTTAGCATTTTCATGTTATTTTCCAAGTAGAATTAGGTTTAAGGAAGCATATGAGCACATTGTAACTTCTCAGCTTAGAATATTCTAAAGAAGAGTTCAACTCTTGCAGTTTTGTAACAAGAAATTCCATTAAACTTCTTCAAAGTCCAAGAGATTCTAAGCTTTATTTCACTGGGGAAATTCTAATAGTTACATCTTTCCCAATGTTTTTTTATTTATATCCTGTTCTTGACTTTATAATGTTTCAAGGAATATGTAATTTTTCTGCACAACGATTACATTTAAGCATCATCCTGCGACATGCCCTGCCTTGGAAAAATATGCATAAAATTTTATAGGGAACATAGACGCCCTCTGGTTTGGATTCTTTGGAAAGTTATATCTAGTACCTGTGAATTTTGTTTTAGATCCCTCCGTCATCCCTCCATTAGTTAAAATCCATATTTAGCTCAGATTGACTTATTATTGACTTATTACTGACTCATTGATTTACTTATTACACGTCAAACAATTTTTTTATAACCAACTACTATAATACATCTTCACATGCATTCATGTTAGGAGTATATATACACGCTTATACAGATTGTTTGGCCATAAAACATTTGTTTGACCTAAGTCAATTGAAGGGTAAATATGAATTTTCACTTAACTTTTTGCTAGTATCAGCAAATTCATGGATTTTGGACCAACGGAAGTATCTATCTTGTGGATGGAAACAAATGCCACTAAATATGATTTCTCAAACCACAGGCATCCACATATAATTACACTAGACCTCAAGGGAGAGTGGTATGATTATCCCATATTTATATTGCCACCAAGATTCTCATTTTGATTGACAGCATAGGTTATATCAATATTGTTATATGAAACCTATACCTAAAGGAGAGGTTCAATGGTTAAAGTTAGGCTTTAAATGGGAGATTGCAATACTTGATACCCTTTCTTCTTCAGTGCAGCTTACCCTGACCCTCGCTAATAGAGCTAAAACTAGATTACTCAAACTAATGAATGGATTGAAGCCCAATTCTTTCAAATAACATAAGAAACCAAAACGTTCCACACCAATAGTTTTCCAATACCAAACCTTTGAATCTCAACACTCCGAATCAAAGATATACATTGAAGTTATTAGTTAACATCTAGACATCTGTTGCCCTTACTAAAGCTATTCACTTCTTACAAAAATCACGCTAATCTGTCTCTTTCAGTTTTTAAGAACCATAATCCATAAATGACACAAAAACTAACAATAATAATAAAAAACTAAAAAAAAAATCCGAAGTCATTGAGTTTATCAGAAAATATAATTAGTAGTTACTGTTGAAATGCAACTGCAGCACATATTATGTTTACCTCCTCCGTTTTAGGAATTAGCATCTTTAACAACAATAAAATAAGATGAGCTTGGAGTTTAAATGATATTTCAGATGCAAATCAAACTACAAAAGGAGGTAATAAATATGGAACAAGTACTGTAGTAGTTTACTAATACTTAAATTGGCCCCCTTCAAATAGGTACTCGAAAAGCAAATCGAAGCAGGTTAAATATTTGTTTCTGCGAACCATTTTCCAGCAAAGCCAATATGCAAATTCATACGTGTAAACATAAAAGTGCATCAAGGAAAGAATTATAGCCAACACGAGAAAAATAGTAAATTAGAAAAGTGAAAATACAGTATTAGTATTCAACTTACTAGAAATGATGCAAAATGCTCGGACGTCATGACAGCATTAAAACCCACAACAGGTACCAAAGATGCTAACAATGTTCCCAAGACAACCTGCATTCAAACAGTCAAGTTATTTAGTGTGGACACATAGATCAATCTAGGCAAGACAATACGATATATATATCTCAACTCTCAAAAAGAGTAGTCAGACAAATTCACCAACTTTCTAGTAAATCAAATTTTGTTAAGAAAAGCAAAAGGTGAAAAATAATTGATATTGCGTGAACAGGTTAATCAAAAGTAAAATATTCGTGCAATATTAGGAAAGGGTGACGATCTGATCATTTCACCAACATATGGAAAGATTGTGTATTTACCAAGGATGATTAGCACCAATCACAACCTCTAATCATCAATCCCAGACCTTACATTGCGGCCACTATGTACCAAAAGTTGTTTCCCCAGCAACTTTAGGAAAGAGCCCAATGCTTCCCAAGTTAGAAGGGACATTTTCAGGGTAAAAAACAAAAAAGAAAAAAAAAGAATGAGTGCTTCAAGTTTACTTATGCAACCAACATAGTATTGTGAATGCCATTTATCGTGCAGATTTGTTACAAGTAGTGCTTTCTTTCATATCCCAAAAGCTTTAACACCCTCAACCTATTATGCTTGTGAGGATATACAGGTAATATTAGAAAAGAAGTATACCAGGATTTCACCTACAGTGGGATACTTCCATAATTGATTGAAAAATGGGATACACCAAAAACGTTTGACAAATAATTTAATTCTTTCAGATTCAGAACAAGCTGATTTTATGTTCCGTACCTATATCTTTTACATGTGAATTGAGATTTTCACTCAGTGAAACTTTGTGGCTCAACTGATTAAATAGTTCTTATTATATAGCCATAGGACCAATTACATCGGCGCAATTAAAAAAGGACCCAAGAACTCATTTAGCAAAAACATTAACAATCACTTGTTTAACTGTGGCAAAAGCTGGTTTCGATATCCAAATGCAAATCATCAAAACTCGTACACCTTCCAATGTCTGAAGCTGGCATCCACAGACACCACAGAAGATTGTGAAATTTTCTTCTCTTTTAGAGACCGACTCAACTATACCCGTATCTCATTCACTGAATGGAAGGAACGCGTGACAGCCTGGTGAAAGAGGAGTCCTTACAAAGGTGGTGGGCTATAACACTTTCTTTATACTAAGCTTAGAACTCCATAAACCACCAAACAAAGCACCAACCACCTCAGCCATAAACAACGGAAAAGGGAAGAATATTGTTCAGTCCAGAAAGCAAAAGAAGAATAGAACCCCTCAAGAGTTCTCCAGTGGTTACTTTGTATGTTAATCTTGTCCCAAACTTTTTTACATTCTTCAACCACCATAACTAATCTCATGATTATCATTATTAAGTTCCCTATTCTCATAGCTGTAAAATCATCAGCCTTCAAGCTGAAGCAAATGCACAAATTCCACAGAATATCATTATGGTTATTGTCGACTAAGTTACTTACAAGTGGAGCATAAGCAATGTAGAGGCGTGAAGAATAGCGACCAGTTACAATGCATAGCAGCACATGCATCGGAATAAGATTTATGATAAAGGTGTACCCTCCCCAAGAGCAAACCTGAAAAGATATATGAATATTCCGTCATGCTAGAAAACAGTAGGAGCATGGGTTCAGATAAAAAGAGGGCAGTAAACACAGCAGCAGGAAAACCTACCATGTAGAAGTATGCTATTGCATTTAGAGTAGCATAAAAAAGGGATCCTGTGTTCAATGTCTGCAGTCAATGGAGCTATTAGTGATTTAATTATAACAAAACTTCAAGTCCATGAAAAATATATGAATCAGGGAATCTATGTTTATGAAGGAAATTCACTAGTTATCATAAAAACAGTAATACAGCATACCAAGTGATTAAGCAGCAAAAAAATAATCTCTAACCTTTATATAGAGATAGAAAGTGAAGATCAAAGCAAAAATAGCCACTGCTTCATTGTCATAACTTCCAGCAACAGATCGAGAAATATATGACGGAACCTGTGCAATAAGAAAAGTAGAAGTACGTTCAAATTACTATATGAATTGAACAATCTGACACAAAGTACAGCATCTAAATCCACAGATAGATCATCCTGTACTCTTAACAGCAGCATACTTATAGTAGAGTAAATCCATGCAGTTAAACATGAAACTTTCAGTTGTATGCTGCTTTAGGAAATCAGCCTTACCTTGTACTCTAATTGAACCACTGTTTTCTTTCTTTCTTTTTCATTTTTTTTCTTTTTTTTCTTTTTCCAGGAACAACGAACAATTTATTGATCAGGAAAATAAGTTAAAATTCAATCTAGATTTAGAAGCAGGAACAGTTTCCTCCAAAAATGAAGCATTCAATTAGATATATCCAAGAGATACCTAAAACAACTATGCTTCCCGTGATGATAAAGTAACTTGCTTGATAGCCTAATAAGTGGGATCCAAGATATGTCTCCATAGGTGGGTACAAAATATCTCTGCTAGTTGTGGTGTAGTCTGGGCATCAGAATGTTGGTTCACCACTGTAGAAAGACCGATTAGTTCATGGAATGCTACCTCAACAAAATCCATTACATTAAAACCATCCAGGTGTCCTTTGTGCTACTTGTAATTATCTAAGTATCTTATACTAGCACCAAATACAGAAATTTGCAAAAGTCACAGTTAGCTATTTAAGAACAGTTCTGGCCATGACGCTCGTGACTTGCACATTGGAACTCAAGTCTGATCTTCCATAAAAGCTAAAACGCTAGTCCAAAAGTAAAGGCCATTTTTCAGCCAAACCACCTCATGAAGGAAACTTTTCAGGCACGGAGAAGCTAAAATTGCACTACAGCTGGATAGCAAAGTCGAAGGGCCTATATCCAACCAGGATACAATATGAATTCAATTATTGCTTGAACACAGCCCTACTGTGAAGGTGACACCATAAGCACAGAGAGTGGTAAAAACTCAAGATCTTACGCACCCTTGAATTGAAATAGAATTGACTTTTTCCTCAATTAATTGCCTAAATGTCAAAATATTGACATCCTTTGATCTGAATCTTTTTTCACATGGACAGACTCTACTCATCCAATTCTCAGCTCCTCTTCGAAGAATATATCCATACATTTGTTGCCAGAAAAGCAAAAATTATTCTGAGTAAAACTCAAATCAACTTCAGGATCCATGGCACTTAGAAATTGAATCACTAATTATCTCTCTTGTCGTAGAGCAAAATAATATTTACACTCTCACATGAACTACCTTTCACAATGCCTGACTTACTTCCTAATAATGGAAGGTCCATTTACCATAATTTACCGGTTAATTACAAGCTTGATACATTGTAGGATGCAATTTTTAAAGAAGCAATACATGAGTTATATAGTTAAGAACAGAACTATCCAAAAGGAAAACAAGGAATAGCTTTTTCGTAACACATTTAAAATTTTCTGGAACATTTTCCACTCCCCCATCTGTGGATGCTAATTCAACTACTTTAACCTCATTAAGTTAAGCATCAACTTCATCAACTACATGACTGCAACTGCTTCAAACTAAAGCGATAAAGTAATAATAATTTTTTTAACACACTGTTAAGGGTTTCCGCTGTTCTGGCATCTGCAATGTTGGTCATTTCTTTGGCAATTACGACACTGTTGATAATTTTTATCTCCCCAATTTTACAAATGCCAATAGGTCTCCCAACATTTCCACCAATCAATGCTTGTGCACCATACAGATCAGCACATGTTAGTTTTCAGCTGTTCAACAATTATAAATTATTTCATTGTAAGGGCATCTGAATGTTTCCCAACTCATATATTTTACAAAACACCTAAGTTTTTTCATAGAGTTAATTAATTTCTGAGACATATCAGCCAAAAAGTACTGTTAGTGTTAGCATGAATCGTGATTTCCAGTATTATGAAGGGAATTTGCCTCTTGTGGATATTAGAAAACCTAAAACCACAAAAGAAATTAAAATCAGGAACTCATTCAACAATCAAAGGAAAAAACTCTATATGAGATAGATGTAACAAGAGCAAAGCTTTGGAACATTGGATGGACAGCCATATGTCTAGTGTCTAGAATCAAATATGTCTTTTCATTGTTCATGTGGTAGCAATGAGAAATAACGAAAGATTAGTAAGTGATACATATAGACTCATTGCACAACAGGAAATGCAAGCTGTCATTCAGATTCAGACTCTAAAAATGCTAACAGCTGAATAATGATGTATTAAAATAAAGTACCATGGCCAGAAGAGCTGCAGCAGTCAACCCAGCACCAGCACCTTTGACTTCCTACAAAGCAGACATAACAGATAAACTTCTCCACAAAGAACCCACATGTAGAACCATTAACTTGGAGGATAAGGTAGAAAAGAGCCCATAGATTAATCAAGCAGAACCTTTGTCAGAAGATATGTTGCCCAAGAAGCAAAAGCTGAAAAAATAGGAGCCGTAAACACACAAACAGTTTCCACGGACAGAGGAATATTTAAGAAGTTCAATATCCTGCCAATAAATTTCAAAAAGGACAAATCAATTATGGCTACAGGGCTAAAAACCAAGAGAAAAGGGAGGTTATTTATTCTCACTTTGGTCAAAATCCTGAACCATATAATTATTAGTTTTATAATCTGATTTTTATCAAAAAGCTTCTCCCATGGATATACTGTCATTTGAAAACAACAATAATCTATAGCCCTCACCTCCATAAAGTACCCGCAGTCAGCGTAAGTCCAGGGTAAACTGTTCCACCAATCACACGTCCAAGTGGGTACCTTTGGAACAGTATAGAATTAGCTCAATTTGATGCTAATACAATGGAAATAAAGTAGCAAGCTTTTTTTCTGAGAAAACACAAATTGAATGCTGGTTATAACAGAGTTTACCATGTGCGGTCATCAAACCAATTCCAAAAGTCATATACTCCACTTTTTGTAAGATACTGCAATCAACAGAACTTATGTCACCTTCCTTGTTCAGTTTATACAGATTTCCACAAGCAAAGAATCATATAGAATAGTATTATTTCACATACAGACAAACGAAACAAGAGAAAATGAATAAAGAATATGGTGACTCATTTCTGCAATGAAAAGTTTAACAAATAATTAAGCAGGCAGGGCATGCCATAGTTCTTGTGTATGACCATATCCATATTATTGCCAAGCCCTTCTGTGGAAGAGTCAGGGTCACGCAGACTGCTCACAACTCTTTGCAAAACCCAAAAACCTCTTCTTTGTCTTTTTTATATTGCTCGCATATCAAACTGACTTCCTTCAGAGTTGACTCCTCTAACGACATGTTTAAGCATATAATATTTCAAAGTCCACTAGCCTACAGTTTTAAACTTGTTTTCTCTATCTTGATTAGATGGACATCCCTCAGAATTTATACTAATTGAAATAATATCATTCTAGAGCTGGTATCCATCCCTCAGAATTATACTAATTGGAATGATATCATTCTAGAACTGGTATCCATCCCTCAGAATTATACTAATTGGAATCATATCATTCTAGAACTGGTATCCATCCCTCAGAATTTATACTAATTGGAATCATATCATTCAAGAATTGGTATTCAAATGTGAAATTCATGACATATTAAGAAACACATTCCATTCTCCAAGTTCAAGCACCATTCTGGGTAGAGTTCAGTATACATACCTGGGCGATGGATCCAACTTATAGAATATAATAAAACAAAACAAATCTATATAGGAGCACCTATGCTATTTCTCCCACCAAGTTAGACCAGGATTACCATTAGATGCATCTTATTATGGTCACGAACATATTGTTCATAAAGATTTGAAGAACCAAACTCAACAATCAATGTACTTAACTGCATTTGTATTCTGATCAATCTGTTGAAAGTTCAGAATAGAAGAACCTCCGCTAAATATAGTCTTTCCGAATGATACACATTACAGGGTCAAGTATTCGCATGTGAACTCCATTGAGAATAACAAACTCTTCAATTTGGAACTCTTATTAGAATCTTAACAATTATAGAAACATAAATCCATTCCAACTCGTTAGCTTCAGCAACAATATCTCCTGGGATCGCTCCTTCTCATAATGTAACTAAATATAAAGAAATTATCATCAAGCTGAAAACATTGAAAATAACATTCACTTTCTAGCGGGATATTATCATGAAGACTCAGAAACTAGCATCTTTATAAATCCAGTAAACAAAAACCCGACAAACCTGCGTCACTCTATAATTGAAGTAAGGATCGAATTCATGAATTACACTCTCGTACTTAATCACCTGTACAGCATAAAAGTCAACAAACGAAAATAAAAACAATTAGATATATATCTCAACGCTCCTATTCAAAATCCAAACAAAAAATTCAAACAACTACTGAGATGCCTCTTTAACCTGACATATCTTACATTTAACGGCTCGATCGAGTATAGATGTACAAATGTAGACAATTAAACATAAGGGAATGCACGCAAACGAAGAGAGAAGAGGATTTACGGAAAAGAGACGGATCGAGAAAGCGAGAACACCGATGAGTAAAAGAACGAAGAAGGAGAGCACATTCCCGAATGCGTGGCGAAGAGTATCCGGTTGTGGGGTCTCAGGCGCCGCCATCGACCGCCGTGGTTCAAGCTCTCTTATTCTGTAGGAAATTTGAGAATTTCGCGCATAAACACACGCAGTGAGTGTGAGAATGGGACTGGAGGGGAGGGGTTTTGTAGCAGGAGTAGACTTCAGGACAAGACTTTACGTTAGGCAGGCCGATTATTATTGTGGAAAGACAAATCTGACCTTTTCGAAAATGCTATATTGATTTTGCTCAACGCTGGTTGGAGGATGCAAAACGATAGCCAAGTGGTGCATCATGATTTGTCCATGGTTGTTGGCAGGGGCTTTGCGGGTTTAACTGAGAACATCTTAATAAAACGGGTAAATTATAAGGTTTGATATAATTTTGAATATTTTTATTATTTAAAAAATTATTTTTTTTATTTTACTAATTATCTAATAATAATATAAAAAAAATCATTTATTTTTATGATAAACTGATCGAAATGCCCTTATGAATTAAAAATTATAGTTATATTTATTTTTTAAAATCATCTGATTTTTTTATGGACTATATGGATAACTTTTTATAATTTAAAAAAAAAAATCATCCACCTGTTCAGGTTTTTTATAATTTTTTTATTTTTAAAAAAATTAAAAAATACAATAAAAGCAAAGTTGGTAATTTTATATCTCCATCTAAAAATTACATAATTTTATCAAATATCATGGAGCTATTTGTAATTTTTCAAATAGTGAAGGAGTATTCATGATTACGCCAAATCTCAGGAAAGGTCGTTGTAATTTACCCTAATAAAAAAAAAAGATAAATTTAATTTGGTTAGGATGAGATATTATGTTGAATATGTGATTGATTGTAAGATAAATTTATAACAATGACAATTAATGTGATAGTTTTAAGATGAGTGTTGTTTGACTCATATATTTTTATGAGATATATCTAGAGAAAACTTGTCTGATCGTGCGATTTGTTTCTCTGTTTTATTTTCATTCAATATTGTATTTTCATTGCAACCTTGTAAAATTATTAACTTTTTTTTATAATTTTATCGATATTAAATGTTATTGATATTATTTTTAAAATTTGTGGATATTTTTTAAATTAATTAGCTTCATAATGTTATTTAATTATCAATATTAATAATATTGATTTTTTATTTTCTTAAGATTGAACTTAATCTGTTGTGTCAGGTTCAAATGACTTGCTTAAAAAAAATCCACATTTGTGTAAAAATCGAAGAAAAAAAATGTGTGGATACCATTTATCCATTTTATTTTTTGTGCAAAATTAAATTTGTATTATTTCGCCACAAATTCTTGTAATTTTTTTGTTTATTTTAACTTTAATACACTTTAAATAAATTGCCATTTAATTTAAGAATAATTATATGTACACCTCTTGATTTATGATTTGTTTACATAAACCACCCATATCTGTTAGTTAATTATACACCCATCAAAATATGATTATCACTTATATAAATTACCCGTTACTCTTTTGTTGAATTACACATACACTCCCTAAAAATATTAACATCATTACACAAATAACCAATATGTTTTAAACAATCGCGGGCTGACTTTAAATTTTCTCAACGGTGTATTGGGTTGGATTAGTTTGGTAAACATGGTCTAATGGGATAACAATTGAGACAGAGAGACTAATGGGAAGCATATCGTGATCGCCAGTAAAAATATCCCGTGTGCTACTTTACGATTATAGTGACCAAATAATTTAATTTTCTCCATTTACACCTGGTTTACTAAATGGATGATAGTATAATTAACTATGTATTTACTTATATGTATTATCGAAATAAAATATATTCTATTAAGTATTTATTATGATGTATCCCACATGCTTTTGGTAGGAAGTCTACCTCTGAGTGCTTAATTTCAAAATTTATAGACAAAATAACAATAATAATAATAACGATGATAATAATTATTATTAATAATAATAAAAGAATAATAATAATGATAATGATAATAACAATAACAAATTTCAAGGGTACAATGGTTATTCACATTTGATACAATTTTCGGACTAATTTTATACCACCTCCCAAGGTGGTATTAATTATTCAGGTGTAATAGTAGTTAACACTTTATTAACCTATACTAATTTTCTTATATAAACTTATATATCAAAGTAAATGGGCCTTAGTGGATATTAGAAATCCTCGTCAGAGTGTGATATAAATTAGACCACCTATCAGTCGCCCAGTAATGACAGAACTACGAGATAGTATGCAGAGGTGATCAACCTCCTTTCAGCTGTAGTACCCATGCTCCAATTCCCAGCATTGTTTCTGACCAAAATGGATTTGTCTATCTGAATGTGCAGCAAATGGAAATAAATTCACAATTCACTGTCAACAAACAATGAGTGCAGCGAGAAAAAAAAAACGAATCATCGTTTTGCAGAGCCAGATAACACCAACATAATGGACTATCTAATCTGAACTCTCAGGCAAGCTATAAGCTGGAATTTTTGCCAGTTTCCTTTCCTTCATAATTTGTCTTGACCTCTCTACTTCTTCCCACATACCATGATTGGCATAAATATTTGATAAAGCCACAAATACCCCATCATTCCACGGTTCCAACTCTACCAAGTGCTTACCCACCCATTCGCCCATTTTCACATTTCCATACTTCTCGCATGCACCCATCAAAGACCCCCATATCACGACATTAGCTTTCATAGGCATTCCCTCCACCATCAACTTGGCCTCATCGAGCAGCCCCGCTCGGCCAAGCAAATCCACCATGCAGCCATAATGGGGTAAGAGGGGCTTAATTCTGTAGCCATTTGTCATCATGTTGAAATAGTATTTTCCTTCTTGTACCATTCCACTATGGACGCACGCACTTAAAACTCCAACAAACGTCACATGATTAGGCGTAATGCCTGCTTCTCTCATACAGTGGAAGCATTTCAGTGCTTCAGCCACATGCCCATGCGCAGCATAACCTACAATCATTGACGTCCACGAAGACACATTCTTCACCTCCATTCTACTAAATACTTTGTAAGCCAAGTCCATACGTCCGCACTTGCCATACATATCGATAACTGAATTCATCATAAGAATATCAGGCTTTTCGAAACTTTTCGCTTGAAGAACACACTTGTGCAGCTGAAGAGCCAAATTCAAGTCCCCCAAACATCCACACGCTGAAGTCACGCTAACCATAGTCACATCATCAGGGTAAAACCCATTTTTCATCATTGCTACAAACATCTGTACAGCTTCCTTACCACGTCCTCCTTGTGACAACCCTCCTATGATAGCATTCCAAGACCCCTGCTTTCTCTCAGTACTATTCACAAACACCTTACGCGCCTCCTCAAATTCGCCCGCCTTAGAGTACGCGCTGATTAAACCACTCTCACAATACATATCATCTTCGAGGCAATACTTAACCGAAAGCCCATGAACTTGTTCCACAAATATACGGTCCAAATTTTGACTTGCCGCCTTCAAAACAATCGGGAGAGTAAAATTATCCGGTCGGATGCCGGCACGACACATGATGATATAGACGTGCAATGCTTCTCTTGGTGACTCTAGCCTGCTATAGATTCTACTGATGTTATTGTAATGGAATGAATCAGGATACAATTCCAGAAAACGGGTCCGGATTACATGGGCAAAAATCTGACGCAGTTGCTTTAGATCGATGCAGTTTGATACTTGAAGTGCTATTGCTTTAGCATCGTGTGTGATTGGTTGGTGAGATGGGGTGGTGGGTAATGGGGAGGAAAGTCTCTGAGAGTCATCGAATGGAGAAAGGCTTATGGCTATATCGTGAGTGAAATGGCAAAAGGTGCAATACTTGATTCTGTAGAGTTTGAAGGAGAATTGTAGAACAGACTTCATGTGTGCATAAAGCCTTGTTTGTTCAACTTCCCTAATAATATGAGAGCGTGTGACTCAACTTTTTTAAAAATAAGAACATTTCATCAATTCCAAAATTTATAAAATATTTTAGAAACTTATACCATATCGAATCTTATATTAAATTATAATTTTTTTAAATGTTTGATAAAATAAAATATTAAAATTTATAAAATATTATTTTATTTAGCATAATAATATCTTTTTATCGATAAAATTACTAAAAAAATATAATACCGTTATAATCAATAAATTATTACTTTCTTAACATATTTTATGTTAAAATATTTTTATAATTAGTACACACTAGTTTAACTCAAATTAAAGTTTTTATAGATAACTTTTTTTACAAAAATAAATAATTGATGAATTATTATCTAAATTTTGCATCAAAATAATAGAAGAAAATACAACTTACCCCATGTGATATAAGAAATGAGCAAAAAAATTCTATAAAAAATCTTATTTTTAAATTCTTAATGAATACCTTCAAATTAATTAATAATTTATTATTACCAATATCTTATAAGCTCCATAATCTTATTTTCTCCAAATACTTCATGAATTTATGTTTAAAATAATGTTTAAAATCTTATAAGCTTTAGAAAGATCTGTATAACTTATTTTTTAAATAAGCATAGTCAGACACCCACTAAATTTAGGAATGGAATAAAGAAGAACTAGAGTAATTTATTTATATTATTCCCATGTCAGGTATATATGTTATAAAAAATAAGAAAAAAAATTGAAGCAAAAGTCTATGAATAACTACACTCATTTATATCTTTGATAAATAGTAATGAATTAAAAAAATGTACAAAAAAATATTATGCGAGAAATATTATTTTGGAATGCTAGATGAAATACAAAGTTACACAATATATATTTATGGTTTCATATATTTATATTTAATAAATACTTATTATTTACAAAACAAAAACATACATATTGAAAAATATAGAATAAATGACAATACAATATATCTAATGATGATATAAATTTTATAACAACTTTACAAAAAAAACTTTTTTAGAGTTTATTTTAGCAATAGAAAAAAATTTAATTGTTTTACATGAGCGAAAAAGTGACATGCATACTATTTATTTGATTGTGTGCCTAATGATACACATAATTTGTACCTACATGAGTTTTTCAATTCCCTTTCATCAGGAAATCTTCCACCTTATAAGTTATAAACGTTCTCCAGTTATGCTCATCATAAATATAGATCCAAATATTAGTTCGTGCAACGGGACCAGGCTTATATCTCACTAATTTGGTGGAAAATCTCATAGAAATAGATATATTAGCACGGGCAATTCAAGGAAATGCAAGAGATGCAAAAATGCATTTTCAAGTCGCAGACCGTTTTCAATTCGTCTAAGTTTTGCATTAACGATCAGCAAATTTCAAGGGCAATCTTTTCCAAATTTTGGAATTTATATGTTATTTTATCATGGGGTGTTTCAGAAAAAAAAAAAAAAACAACTAAAATATTAGTGAATAAAGATATCATTAACGATCATTCTGGTGTTTATATAAATAATGAAATTTTCATGAAATTGAGGTCCACAGAAGATCATATATAAAGGTAAAGTATTAAACCTTGTCTTATTTATAGTGACTTTTTGTCACTTTGGGGTTTATGCCTCTGAATTTGCAGATTCACATCAAGTTGTAGCTATCGCATCAATGTAGAAACTTCATCAGTACAACTAATAAGTGGTTTGTATCGATGAGATTTAACTCAATTGATGAGGCAGTAGATTCAAATCTTATTGGTTTGTGGAATGTAATTCTACTTTAATAGTAAGCGTAGTTATATTTTAATAATAGATATTGATTCGATATAGTTGTATGATATTGATAAATAGTATATGATTGTTGTTATTGTTGATAGTATTGATATTTGACATTAATGATTGTAATAAATTTATTCAAAAATAAATAATTAAATAATTGTTAATCGCTTTCACTTTTTTTTGTTTTTTTGTTTTTTTTTAAAGCCTAATTGATTTGGAAATTCATAAATAGGAAACATTCTTACTTGGCTCTCTCTCTCTCCCTCTCTCTCTCTCTCACACACACATAATGATAATAATAAGTTTTCTAATTTTAATAAGGGGTTAATTACGTTCAACCCCCCCCCCCCCCGTTAAATTATACTTTTCTCCAATTTTTTTTTAAAAGTTCACTTACACCCCTTCTAAAAATTCTCAACTTACACCTGACCCACTTTCGTCAAGATTTGAAAGAAAAACTCTGACGTAAGCAAGAAAGAATTATATAATTTTTTTAATTTACTCCTTTTTTATCATTCTCATGTATATTTTTGTACTTATAAAGGAATAAATATAATATATATATAATGTGGTTAATATCATCACAATTTCCTTTATACCTATCAAATTATTATATAAAAACGTTAAATGATGGGTAAAATTAAAAAATTATGCATCTTTTTTTGCTAACATCAATATTTTTCTTTCAAATCCTAACAAACGGGACTCATGTTTTCGAAGAGGGTGTAAGTGTAATTTTAAATTTTATTTTGGAGAAAATATAAATTTGTAATTTCGTCTAAGTGTAATTAATCCTTTAATAAGTTATTCTTGAGTTATCATAATTAAAAGAATTTTTTAATTCCTGAGCTGCCACTATATATACATATATGTATGTATTTATCACAGATTATTAATTTTTACGACTCAAGAATTAATTTACATATTGATGATGAAAGAAACATAAAGATTTATAATAGCGACTTATGATGGTTTTATATCAGGATTGAAAAGTATTGAAATTGATTTGATTATTGAGTAATTTGGGATCTTCCTATGCAATAATGAAATCAAATTTGACGGAATTAAATATAAGGGATAATTGCACTTTCATCTCCTAAAATTTGGTGTAATTACACGTAAATCTCGTAGAGTGTAGAAAATTACATTTAGCATCCCCGAGGTTTGCTTCCGTCTAACAAATAAGTCCCTCAATTAGTCAAAATTCACCAAACTCGCTTATATTGACAAAACAATCAAGAAAAGATCTTTATTCACACAGAATTGACTTATTACTGATTTATTACAGGTTAAACAATTTTTTTATGATTAAATTACTATTCATCTTCACATGTTGATGCATATTCACCTTTATAAGGATAGTTTAGTCCGAAAAATTTTATTAGATTTGTTATAAGTCAATAATAAGTTAATCGATGGTAAATATTAATTTTCATTTAATTTTTTATTAATATCAACAAATTTAGTGAATTTTGACTAGTAAAAAACCTAATAGTTAGACAGAAGTAGATATCAAGAGTACTAGATGTAATTTTTCAAATTACAAAAAATTTACATATAATTACACCAAACTTCAGAAGAGAGGAGTATAATTGTCCCTTAATATAAACTTGCAGACGGTACAATTGATACCTCATTAAAGGCAAAGCCAAAAAGTAAACACTGGAGGCTAATTATTCAATCTGAGTGCCCCATTGATTTTGATTGATCCTTTTCTTAATTCGCAATTTGCTTGATATGATAATCGGTCGGATTTGGAGTTAATTTAGAACCAATTCCAAATTAAATCAGGCGAAGACCCAACGATTGGACCCATTAGACTCAGTTAAGATGTTTAAAATATTAAAAGATATTATTTTTTAACTTAACTACAGAAATATAAGACAAGATTATTATTGAAAGATTTTCTTTTTTATAAATTTATATGTCCATATTTTGGACACTAAAATATTAAAACATTCAAATTATATGTCACTTATTATGTATATATTAAAACTTAAAACTATTTAAATTATTATTTTTATGTATTATATGTACATATAAATAAAATAGGGTTAAATTCAATTTATCATCTTGTGATAAGGGAAATGAACGAAAAAAACTTATATGAAAAAAAAAAAAAAAGGAACAGCAAATGACAATCCTGTATTTTTAAAAATATAGCAACACCCTTAACATGCACGTTAACATGAGTGAAATTTTTATTTTTTTAAATTTTTCTTATTTAAAAATTGTTAGATCTTGATTTTAATTTAAAGTTCAAATTTAATTAATAAATTAACTGCGTAAATTTTATTTTATTCGAATCAATGATTTAGATTTTAATAAATACAATTAAAATTATATATATATCATATATACAATTAAATTTAAATATATATACTTCTAATATATTGAGAGAGAGAGGAAGAGGGAGAGAGAGATAGAAGGCGAGGTGGGTACCGACTGGGAAGGATGGGGAAGGGGGCGAACCGGGGGAGGAAGGGAATGGGGGCGGACATGAGAGGGGATGAGGTTGGGTGGCGATGGGGAAGGAAAAGAGGGCACAGGAGGGAGGGAACAATGAGGGTGGCGACTGGGGCCATATCAAGCCACAATGTGCATTTTGCATAACCAATTAAATATGAAATGGTGAAATTCGAACACCATTATTATTTTGAATAATTTTTTTTTATAATTAATTATGCAATCATCAAACAAAATTAAGGCATGTAGAAAATAATAATTAATGTTGGTAATAATATAATATTGCAGGGCAAAATTGAGCTTTAACAAACATAGACCCCATGGTGTGACAAGTACAAGGAAAATAATGAACCAAGAAAAGGATGCATCATCCAGTGATGTGATCTCTGGATAGCTCCCAAATTCTGAAAAAACGTTCTACACAAAGAATTATTCGTTAAGCATTTATTTCCTTATTTATTTATTTTGTCCTTTGACAAATTAAATATTGGTCTTGTCTCAATGCTAAAACATGAGATTTCAAGATATTTCACTTAATTTCTTCTTTTTCTTCGTCCTTTTTTTTTTTTTAAACTGAAGAAAAGACGCCATCCCATATTACTATCCTATGACTTTCCACCCGTATTGCCATCCCAATTCAACCCAATAACCATAGCAAACGCCAGTTTATATGACAATTTGTAGTTTGTTGTCTTTTTATATGTTCGAGTCCCATGAATACGGGTGTCTGTCTACTTATATAATAATTTGTAGTTTATTATTTTTCTACGTATTTGTTTGAACCTCATGCATAGTTAATTGTCTTTCTATATATGTTTTGTTGCTTTATTTATTATCAGATATTAAATATACTTGATAGAATTTTCAATATTTCGATATTAAAGTGACGTAGTTTATTGCTCTAATAAAGATAATAGACAAGATAAATTTGACTATGTATTGTTACTAAAGTCTAAAATTGGATTGCAATAATCAGAAATAAGTAGTTCTTTTACTTCTCCTTAGTTCAACAGTGTTTTTCTCATTTTTCAAAATTGAAGTAATTTTTTTAAGGGCCTAAAAATATGTCAAAATTAAATAAGATATTTTGGATCTCAAAAGCTCTTTAAGAAAAAAGTTAACTTCATCCAATAAAACGTGTTATAAGCTCTATAAGATTAATATTTCAAACGGCAAAATATTCTCATTATTTTGTCTATATTTCATATCTTTTATCTTTTTTAGTAAATTTATGACTCATGTATATGTTTTTTAAACTTTTTTAGTACTTTAAATTTTAATAGCATTGTATATTTACATGGATTTAAGTTTTATTTTAGTCATAGTAGTGGAGGATGATTTTATTTGTACATAATTTTAAAGAATTTTATTTGCTATCTAATCTTCTTGCATTCAAAGAAGAGAAAATACTTAAATTAATAATAAATTATTATAATTACATAAAAATAAATTGCTATTGATATGTTATTTACTAAAACAATAATAATTTAAAAAATTATAAATTAACAAAAAAAATATAAATTATATATTTTTGTTAATATTCGACTAGCATAATTGTACATATATATTATTTGGATATATAAGTTTCAGTAATAGCTCATCAATTTTTTTTTATTTTTGATATATTATCTATTAATTTTTATCTGGAGTTAAATCAATGTGCAATATTTATGAAATTATCTTAAAAGATTTAGATACAAAATATGTCAAGAAGTAGCTACTTACTCGATCGTACTTGTATAATATTTTTATTTTACCAATATGAAGAGTTTATTATGACAAGTACCATAACATCTTATTTTATTCAAACCTTTTACGAGCTTATTCTTAAAATAAAATTTAACATCTTATAAGCTTTTAAAATATTTTATAAACTCTTAATTACATCTTATCAAATTTAGCCAAAAGCCCTCTAAATCCAATAAAATAAACAAATAAAATTTGGTAAATTACATCGACACCTCTGAGGTTAGGTCTAATTACAGATATACCTTTTTAGAGATATTTATGTAAAATTTCGCCATTAAATAGACAATGTACTTAACTACACTACGATATCAAAAGACTAGAGAACAGGGGCAAAGATGTAAAGAAAAAAAGGAAAAAACAGTAGAAAACTAGAGAAAAAAAAAGCGTAAAAGGAAAGTAGAAAACAAAGTCTGAGTGCATGGGGACATCCACCCACACTTTTCCTCCCAAAAATTGGTAAAGTAAAAGGGGAGAAATAATAGAAAATGAAAAAAAGAGCAAAGCAAAAGTAGAAAAACAGACTTCTCCTAGAAATTGGAGAACATATGTACTAATATATAATTGTTTTTTTTTATAAAATTGCTTCATTACATCATTTAATGTATTAAAAAAATTCAAAAATTAATTTAATAGATTAATATTTTATCAAAACCGATGAATTTTTTCAAAGAAAGAGGATACGCTATAAAAATAAATTATATACCCATGTTTATGAGAATCGAACCCATAATTTTTTATTGTGAGGTTTCAATTTTACCAATCGAACAGTGCTTTATTGTGGTATTATTGTAAAAATATCAAACCATAACAATTCAAGAAAATACAAAATCCTTAACTTGCATAAAATAAAAGTATGATAACCCTTGTGTTTCAAACTTATTGCTAATAATTCTTCGGAGTAAACTATATTGATATTGCTTAAGTATATTTTTATTTTTTTATAGAATTATAATTACACCACTTTATGTTGTAATTATAATTACAAATGTATCCCACTTTCAATGACAAAAGTTTACACAAAAGTCTTAAGGTATATTACACTAACACCCCCTAAGAGGGTGTACTTGTACTTTTACAAAAGAAGGTAATTCAAGAAAATTACATTTACGTTCCCTGATTTATAATCTATTCTACACAAACAACCCCTGTCTTTTGTGTAATTGTAGAAACCACTCATAGCAGCCAAAAAGCAGATGTAATTTGTGTAACGATGTTGACATTTTCGAAAGTGTATGTGTAATTTTTCAATTAGTAGAGGTTGTTTGCATAAATAAAGTTGTCGTTTATGATGAGTGTATGTGTACTTTTTTAAAAAATATAAATAATTTATATAAATAAATTATAAATCAAGAATGCAGATGTAATATTCCCTATAAATTTACGCTAAGTTTTTTATGAAATATCACAAAATAAATGCCTCTATATATATTAAAAAAAAAAAGAGTAGAACGAAAATATCTTCTAGATTAATCAGCATCGATTCAATGTATATGGGTATTTTCCTACTCTCATGTGTATTTATTGTGTATTTGTTATCCTTCAACGTATATTTATTAATGTACTCAATTAGCCTTTAATATATTGATACGTACTTCAGTCTGTACTTCTATACAAAATAATAATATCTCAATACCTGTACAGTAGTTTGCAATTGTTGTTTATTTATTATCTTTCAACTTATGCTTATTTTGGTTTGAGGGTGTTTGCAAACACTTATAATAAACTCTTATCAATTTATTACTAAAAATAAATTGAAGAAAGTGGTTTTCGTAAATTTTCAATTTCTTTTTTAAATTATTTAATTTAAATTGATTTAAGACAAAATTATACGTGGCTTTTCTGCAAGTATTGGTCAAATTATAAATTGGGTAAATTATATTGAGATCCTTTGAAAATGTCAAATTACACCTTTTTTACAAAAAAAATTAAAATTATACTTACACCCTTTTCAAATTTTACATTTGACCACATTTTTATTAGGATTTGGACTGAAAATGTTGATGTTTAGTAAAATAAATTACATAAATTTTTAATTTCCCCCTTATTTAATAGTTCTATGCATATTTTTGTATTTATAAATAGATAAATATAATATATATATACGGAGTGAGATTAACATCATTATAATTTTTTTCCTTATAGGTACAAAATTATTATATGAGAATATTAAATGGGGGCTAAAATTGATGATATATTTTTTTTGCTAATTGGTTGCATTTTCCACATCATCTGTAATTAGTAAATTCTTTAAGGGGTATAAGTATAGTTTTGAAATTTCTTTGGAGAAAAGTGTAATTTAGCATTTCAAAGGGAGTTTAAGTGTAATTAACCCATTATAAATATTAATTTATTTTTTCAAATACTTCAACTTCGACTTTTTTTTTCATTTTTTAACTTTTATTTTCAAACACTCCCAACTTATATTACTGTTTAACTTTCACTTTCTTTACGACTTATTCCAGTCGTAAAAGCAAAAATTATTGCAAACACCCATTAAATTATTATTATTTTTATTTTAAATATAAATCCATTATAAGTAAACAAGTTATAGAAAATACAACAAATGTGATGAGCAATTGCAGAATAGAGTGTAGCATCAACGATCCAAGTTGCACGCAGGCGATGGCGTTGTCAACTCCCACCAGCCATTAATGCTCGGAGAAAAATAAGGGAAGTAGACGTCAAGTCCATGATGATGGGTGCGTGCAGGTTGTGAGAATTGTGGCCGGAAACGTTCCCTCAGGACCCAAGATTTGTGTTGCTTGTAATGCTTAAACATCTCTTTCCAGATTTCTGAGGCCGACGACTATTCTGTAATTAATTATAAAATAGTTGCTTATGAAATCATTTATTTTTAGAAAAATGATTATGGTGTTTAAATTTATAATTCTTTTAATTAATTATGTAAATATAAATTATTGTTAAATTTCACAATGGACCTTATTGTAAAATTATAAAGAAATTACAAAATAGTTAACGGGCATAATGGTTAATTAGGTAAAAAATTAATAGTTCTGATGAAATTAAAATTTCCAAATTTTAGTTTTTATCAAACGTGATTTTATTTCATGTGAATCCTAAAAGCGATTATCAGACAAAACGGGCCAAATGCGGTATATAAAATGTAACATTAGTGATAAAGTATTTCTGAATTATCACTGTAAACGTGTCACTGACTATTTTTAGTGATAATTTTATGCACAATATTTTGATATTAATTTTCGCTGATAATAATTTTTATAAAACAATTATGACTATTAGAACTATAAAATTTATTATCATCACAAAATAAACTTTTTTTTATCATTGAATATATATAATTGATGAAGATATTCAAATTATCAATTGATTTTTTTCTAATATTTTGTCGCGACGACACAAAAAATTGTACTTGCATTAAAAAAAAAACATTGGGCTGTTCAATCAGGGGCTAAACGGGCACTAAATATCCGTATATATAATCACAATTACTTATGTACAACAAATTCTGTATAAATTTATGCAACACGAATGATTGTGATGATCCGTATTTCCAAAAATAAAGACCTTTTACAAAGACTAAATATTTAAAATTCACTTTAGCAAAAACAAATAGATTAAAGGGAGGATGCTCAAGAAACATTAGTAATGCATACAAAAGGAGAGAAATAATTGTGCAAAAATCATACATATACTATCATCCTTAATCATTTCGCCACATTAAAATGTCTGGCGCGGACCCTGCTATATAAATTGTCTTTTCTTTCGCTTTTTCCTTTCTCTTTGTATGCAAATTTCAAAATATCAAATCATATCTAACGGATTGATGTGAACAATGGAATGCCGGTTTCATGGATTCTTTTATACTGTTTGAATTATTAATAAATCTGTTCTGATAAGATTTGTATTTCGAACAGATCTAACCACATCTTCAATCTACTGATTTCTTCATCAGTCAATAGAACGCAAACAGTGTCTTATTCAACGTCTACACTCTAAATTCTTGGTACTTGAGATGTAGGAACTTTTGTTTTTTTTAAGTGAATCTAACGATTTATAACATATCTGAGTTGCGAGTTTTCTATTTATAGAGAAGTTACAGACACTTGTAGTTCACTTCAAACTCCCTTTTTTGACACTATCATCTTATCAACTGATGATAGTGCACTTACTCAATAATTCATATTACTGACGTTAAATTAAGCTTAATTAAATAATTATCTCGAACTGTATATAAACCTTCGACACTCATGAACTTAATTTCTAATTTTTTCCTCCAAATTCTGGAGGGTCTAAATATACGTCACCCTTTCCCTCCGTACCGACCTACAAAAAAAAAAGGAAAAAATTGGGCAACCTGAGCGTGTAAATATCAGAGAATCTTTATTAGAGCAAAGTGGACTTAATAAATGTATGGCATGGATGATTATGTTTGCTCACTTTGTTCCCTATTCGTTTTTGGCTTAGTACTTTTTTATTAGGACAAGATTGTCTTTATATAAATTTGAAAATTAACTGTATGATCACAAATGAGGAAGGTAATTCAGCATCTACGATTTATATGAGATGAAGGTCCTAAACAAAAAGTTGAGAAATCAGTTTTGTTTCTTTTTTAAAACATAAAAAAAGAATAGAAAAAAATTTATATTTTTGGTCCTCTAACCTTAAGTCGTTAGTATTTTTCATCTTGTAACTTATTCTATTTATATATTTAGTCCTTTTTTTACGAATTTAATCATAAACATCTCATATTTACTTTTTTTTTTTTTTTTACAAATTTAACCATGTGTTGACAATTTTATCCCCTTCATACTGGAGTCTCTCATTTTTTGTTTTGGAACTATGATCGTCTAGACCAATTGTCAATTGTTAACTGTCAATACAGGATAAATTTGCCCAAAAAAGGACTGAATGCGAGATGTTCAGGACAAAATTTTAAAAAAATAACTAAATGTGTAAATATAGTAAGTTACAGGACTAAAACTGTTAACGACCTAAAGTTACAAAATCAAAAATATAATTTTGCCAATATATATATATATATATCTCATAACTCGATTTCAATTTAAAAAGGAAAAAGAAAGAAAAAAAAGATCGATGATTGATGTCCACAGAATATTTAGATAAACTCTGAACCTGTTTATTAATTTAAGGTTTTTATGACTGATCCTGTCCATTCCTAATCCTAGTACGTATGGAATCATTATGACCATCCGATTTTTTTGGTGTTTATGGTTGGCATAAAATCATACAATTTGGAGGAATTTATAGATAGTCGTCCTCCATGTAACATGTAGGACTTTTGCTATCCTAATATTCTTACAACCTTCCTTATCATTTCTCCTACGACCTACCTGATTTAAACATCGAAGAACCATAACTATCAGGGCCTTCCCAATATGGTTCTGATGGTGATCTGTTTTATAGACTTACAGTTGAGAGAATCAAGACATATTTCAGTTTTTACGGGTTATAATCATATAATTTCACTTAAATAGACCTTGTCCCAAAATTTTGTTACAATTAATAAAGATCCATACAAATAATTAAATCTAGAAAAATTCTAGTTTCGATCCCGCTCGATCAAACCTGAACCAATTATATGGCAAGTGCAATACATTTATCCTGTTATTGATGTATAATTAAGAAAAAGTGATCAATTACTTAACAAATATGATATATAGTTGCTTTGTGATTAATTCAATTTGATCAAAACCTGATTCGAACAAAAACTTTTCTCTAAATATGTGGGTAGTCTCCGGTTATAATGCTCAAATGAAGTTCGGCTTTCATTAATTAAAAAAAGAGTACGTGCTGTGGACATATAGGGTTTTGAGATATTTACAGTTGTATGGAATTGCCGTCTGCCATTGTTAATTTAAGATGTAGAAGTAGAAATCTGGTACAACACAACCTAAATCATTAAAAGGAGTATAGATCCTTGTCTTGTTTAAACAATATTTCTTAACTACAAATTGCAATATTTTGAGTTTTATTTACATTATTATTTATTAAAAAGCTTCAGATTTATTCAATTAAGACAAACAAAAAGTCACAAAAATGAATAAATTACAATCACTTTATGATTCTCTTGCAATTAGAATTGAAAATGATTACTTATAAAACTTTTGCATCTGTTTACTGCGTAAGAATTTTTTTTTTTATTCAAATTAGATTTAATTGAACCAAACTAATTATAGAGCAAGTGATTATACTTACTCTGTGATGGGTTACTTTCTCTAAACTGTACTCCAATCATACGCAAAGTGTATTGTACTTGCTATATAATTGGTTCAGGTTCAGTTGAAACAGTTCCAGATTAAAATTTTCCTACTATGTAATTATGTGGTTCGATTTTTTATTGGGTAACTTTAGGGCTGTCAATGAGTCGAGCTCGAGTCGAGCTCGACCATTTTTGTCGAGCTCGAGCTCGAGCTCGACTCTGGAACTTCGAGTTCGAGCTCGAGCTCGAGCTCGAGCTTGAGAATTCATTGGCGAGCTCGAGCTCGAGCTCCATCTTGGCGAGCTCGTCGAGCTCGAGCTCGAGCTCGAGCTCGAACTC
>NC_026149.1:4934548-4959982 GCF_000512975.1 Sesamum indicum | reverse complement strand
GGGGCGGGGGGGGCGCCGCCTCCCCTCGCCTGCCACCCCTAGGTAACTTACAAATACCTCCTGATATTTTTTAATCATTTAAAAAATTAATACCTCCCTCAAATGAAAAATAATTATATGGCATAAGATTGTAATTAATAATTTAAACGACAGTTTAATCAGTTCACTGTAAACATTAAAGAAAAACGGAGGAAGAATTGTGGAAATGACTGGTTGTTAGACATACATCAAAATCAGAGAGTATTTCTAATTTTTAAAAAATTTATAATTATGTCAATTCTCATATTACTCTTATTTTTTATAGAATTTATGTCCAAATTTCGAAGTGAACTCGAAGGAAATGCGATGTGGGAAGAGTAGGTAACGACAAGGGATTCCAGCCAACAGCTTTTAGCTGGCAACTGGGCTACCTATTCCCCACCTACTGAGGTAGACAAACATAAATAACAGAGTTATAAACACCATACACTTCAAGTTACATTCCCATTAATTTGTTGACATCTTCAATCCAAAATTCTATATTGGAAATTGTAATTAATTCCAAAATCAAATATTTAAAGAATATTATTATTCTATTTGATTCTAATGTGGAATCGCACCTGAATACTCTGAAATTACTAAAATATGTTCAATATAAATTTTTTTAATATTTTAAACGTCTGGATCAATACATATTATGTTCAATTTACGCCGACTTAATCCAAACCCGAGTATGTACCAACTCACTGTACCCGTCCGATCAACTAAAAACTCGGTCATATCATGATCCTCTATGCACTAAATACAATTTTTGCTTTCTTCACTTTTAAGAGTTTATCTTCTAAACGATATTATCGACTTAAACATCAGACAATTATAAATAAGTCTTTTGTTATTGTTCTTACTGAACTTTGCCTTACAGGATACTTCGGAGACTTTGACCTGAATCTGAATCTGAAATTTTTTAACAATCACTTAACTTAATTGCAATTGAAATCAAATTTTAAAGAAACGTATTAAGTTATCCATTTAATAAATGTATACAAGCACCGGCACTAGAATCACCAATTATATATCTATATATAGCAAATATATAAAGTAACTTGAATACTTTGTTAAAGCGTTCGTATAATACCCGATGATATACACACACATAATATATATATATATATATTTTTATACTCATGCACTCAATATCTACACGTTCACACTCAGATATGAAGAAGAAATTTAAAATTTTGTGTTCAAACCATTGGGCTGTACCCTAAAAATTAATTATGAATATTTTTGAAAAAAGTTTGCTGCGGGAGATGTGAATAACAAGGGAGATGTCATTTATTGTTAATACCCCACACTTTGTTCCTCATAATTGCTCATGAAATACAACATTTTTTTTTATACCCCTTCACTTTGCTTTCTTGATGCTCACACTCAAGGTATATATATATATATATATATATATAATGGTAGTCGAAATACATTTGATGAATGTATAATTTAATTTTTTTATATTTAATTAATTAAAATTAAATAAAAATATAAAATGACTAATTGGTTAAAATCAATAAAAACAAATTAACTTTAAAAGTACATGTATAAAAAATAAAATTATTTACATAAAAATTCATCAGGAGATATTTTTTGATTTGTAAGGAATAAATATATGCAAAGGCATTTTAATTAGTTCACGTTCTGTTCTGCAAAGATAGTTACACAACTTTAAACCTTAATAAATAGTACTAGCAATTGAAGTACATCCAATACGAATACTAATATGAATAAGAAATATAAAACAAATTAATTTAAAGTTAATTAATGTGAAATGTATATCAATAAGAAATTATTAATGAAATTAATTAAAAATATATGGTTATTTATATAAGAAAATAATTATAGTTATCCGGGTATTTTAGATAATTCATATTTTATCAACCATGGTTAATTACTCCAGAGGTTTGCTCCTAAATAAATAGTATAGATAGACAAAAATCATATTTTTAGATTTATAATCAAATATTCATGATGTCTTAACTTAGTTGGTAAAATTAAAATCCCATGAACAGATATTCGACATATTGAGTATGAATCCCACTCAATGCGTGGGTATTTGACGTCTCACTTTATATGAATTTATTGTAATTTATTTTATTGTTCATAGTTATATTAATGTGTTAATCGAATATTAATGTATTAATTAATCATATATATTGCTCAACTTATTAAAATATTAATTTTTAATCATATAATGATCATTTTAAAAATATATATAATCAAATAATCACATTAATTATAACCCCTATGCAACAGTTAATATATTAATTAAAGTACTTTGCGTGTTATTCTCCATTTTCTGGCATGGAACAAAAAATTAATTAGTTTGAAAAGTAAGTTTGATTATAATGTACTCCGTGCACTGTACGTAAACGCACTCTTTAAATATGGAGGATAGGCTAATAAAGTTTAGCGCGGCAAAGATGAAGCTCCATAATTTTAGAGGTTATGAATTCGAATCTTGACTTATATATAAAATGTTGTTTTTATTTATCCGATATTAATAATCATAATTAATTTATTTTAATTAATAATAATAAATCGCTCTTACTCCAAAAAAAAATACGGAAAATCGAGGAAAGATAGGTTTTTTTGGATATAGAGAATTACAATTGAAATGAACTTCATACGTGTTAAAATTTACATTGATTACTTAAATTAATGTTTTCAACGCAAAATGAGAAATATTAATGATCACTATTGTAGCTAGTATCTTAAATTCGTAAGTACGTATATTAATGATGTGGCGTACATTTCATTGTCGAGTTTTATTGAATCTGATTTAACATGAGTTTTACTATTTGATTCTGAAAAATGTGTCTTACTAGAGAAAAAAGGACTTTCAAACTTACAAGCCGCACGGACTTCTTGTTTGTTATTGAGGTGAGATGCTTATCTATATTATCAACTATCATAAACTAAAAGTTTTCATCTTTCACAAACGTTACCATTAATGTCTCATTGTTAAAAAAATACATATCATTATGCATGTTTAGTTTAAGTGAAAATAAATAATATTTTTATATTTTAAATTAATCAAAATCCGACTTTAGTATACATATAGACATGGGTAAATTACACCTACTTTTTATAAAATTTTGTATAGTTACAAATATCTCTTTATTATTTGAAAAATTATAAAAAAATTTCATTAGTGAAAATCAATTATGTAGTCATATGATGAGGGTGAGGTCGACATTAATATTTTACCTTGATGATATTTTTTTTCCCAATAAAATTCTTGACAAAATATAAAATATCTGAAAGTGGGTAAAGTAAATAATCCATAAAGCATGTTAGTTTATAATAATATTTTTAGAAAAATATATAAAATTATAATTCATAATTCAAAAGGATATTTAGTTTGGACTGTTCAAAAAAATTGGATAGGAAGCTAAAGGATTGGAATAGACTTTTTGTTAGACAGACGTTAAAATTAAAAGATATTGATAATTTATCAAACAATGACAAAATTTGTGCCAAACCTAAAAAAAGGTGGTTGTAATCTACCCCACATACATTTTTAAAAACTTCCAGTTACATGTATGTGAACGTGCAATGGGGATAATTAATCCATACTAATGGTGTGATTGGTATGGAGGAATATGTTAGGAATCGAATGGGTATTCCTAAACTCATTCCAAACACATGTTTGGTATAGAATTAAAAATATCTATTCCTTTGGAAGTACCCATTTCCATAGATATGGGATTAGGCGTTCCCCCACCCATTTACCCATGGTTTCAGCTATTCCCAATAGATCCGGAATAGATTATTTTTTTCTATATTACTAAATAACTTTTAATAAAATTATAATTGCAAGATTTATAGTGACAAAATTATATAGTATTTTGAATACATTAAATAAAATAAATATTAATATAAACTATTTAATTATGTTTACCAAAATATGAAATACATAATATAAGAAAAGTAAATTTTTAAATATTTAATTAAATATAATATAAAACTATAAGTATAAAATATTATATAATAGTGTATATATATACCAATATATTATTGTATTCTATATTTTCGATATGCATGCAAATAAAGTATATATATATATACAATAAGTATTTCTTTAAAAAATTAAATATATGAAAACATCAACAATAGAAATTATAAATTTATAATTAAGTTAATATTTCAAAATAATATTTATTTAATTAGTTTTTTTTTAATTTTAAAATTTTATTACTTACAAAATATATAAATGAGTAATAAAGTTTAATTTGATTCAATTCCTTTTTTATTCTTATAGCATATTAAATATAGGAATGTTATATCAAAATCATTGAATTCATACTTTTATTTTATTTCTAAATTTATTCCATTCTTTCCAAATTTATTTTTACATACAAATCACATCCTAAATAAGAATTTAAATTTAAATTTCATAGAATGGACTTTATAGTAACCCCCAACAGCTACTTCCATCAAATAAATTAATATTTAAAGAAAAGAAAAAACATTTCACTTTGGACCACACTTGGCTCATGCTAAACCACTTGTAGGGAGCGTGTCGCTCACTCTCCGTTGACCAAAAGAAACTTGGTGTCTTCTTTTCAGCACTTCTGCGCCAAACTTGAACTGCTACTATTGTTTTGCTTCGTAACCTAATTATTTTATGACCAACAACGTCTTAGTCATTCAAATTGTAGCCCCACGTCAATAAATTTGAAGTTATGAATTCGAAATCATCGAATGTGAACGTGATATCTTAATCTATCGTAATTTATTTATTGATTTGTTATTATATTGGTATATTAATCAAATCGGCATTTATATTATTTATTTTCTCAATTTATTAAAATATTGGTATAATAATATCATTACTATTTCTATTAAAAAAACCTAATTACTTTATGATGATTTTTAATTTAGATCGATCGAGTATGATCTAATCAATTAAATAAAAAGGCACAATACACAATTACCATATTAATCATATTAAAGATAAATAATTAATTATATTATATAGTTAGATATGATCTGAATATTCTTTTTTTTACACTTTCTTTAACCACTCTCCATCATATGGAGTATTGCCCACTTCTCTCCATATATAGACCTATATATATATGTATATATAGCTCCCTCACTCATTCTCACTTGTAAAGCAACCAAGGCACCAAGCATATCTCTCTCTCTCTCTCTCTCTCTCTCTCTAGAAAAACAAGATCATTTGAAGATGGAAATTGAGAAAAGCCCAGCAGAAATAGCCAAGAAACTGTGGAACATAGTGAGAATAGTGTTGTACATGATGAGGAAAAGCCTAGCAAAGACCAAAATCATGCTTGACCTCCAAATGCTTCTTAAGAGAGGCAAAATAGCAAGCAAGGCTGCCATAGGCAACCTCATGCTCCACCACCACCACCACAACTACTACTCCGCCCTCACTTGTCGATCCAACGACGTAACCACCTCCTTCGTCTCCCCCCGAGAGTACGAATTCAGCTGCAGCAACAGCCCCGCCTACGGCCCATCAAAGCGTAGAAACCACGTCAACCGCCACCACCAACCGGATCATGACCTCAAGGTAATGCACAAGGTGTTGGACATTTTGAACCGTTACGACGTCGTGGAGGCGTCCCCCCTGCCGGGGTTTGGACGTAGCCCGGTCGGGCGGCAGCTGAGGGTGACGGACTCACCGTTCCCCCTAAAGGATCCGGAGGAGAACCAGCAGGTGGATAGGGATTGTGAAGAGTTCATCAACAAGTTCTACAAGGATTTGAAGAATCAAAAGAGGATAGCTGCGCTGGAGTCCCCATCGCCATACCACTTATGGGCCAGATGAAGAAGAATTGATGAAGGCCAATAAATTCTGTGCTGCTATTCATTAAATTTTCACATTGTTGTTCATGTTCATGTTCATGATCACGGCCTCTAGGGTTTACGTGGTCCGCAACATTAAGACCAATCAATATGCGCCACAAACTTACAGCCTTCGACATCGTACAAGGTCACGTGACTTGTGCATGACAACATCATTTTTCTTTTGGGTGGGGGTGAAGTTGAGAGGGAGGACGAGCGCTGTTTTTTTACTGAATTTCGACAGTAATTCCAACTCTTGGGATAGGGTTATATTTTCCTTTGTATTTTGATGTTGAATTCTCTTCTTGGCTATGTTGTTGGTATTTGTATATGTTATGATCATGTGATGGTGAAAAATTAAATAAAAAGTTTCACTTTTGGGTTTCTATTAATTACGATTATATCTTAAGATAATTAATTCGCATAGGTAGATGACGTTTGGTCACTTTTTGGGCATTAGTTTATACCTCTCATGAGTGTTGGGTGATTACTTTTTCTTTTTCTTTTGATAATTTGAGTTAAGAGTTTTGTATTTGTTACTTTATTTTATTATTAAAAGAAAAAGATTTGTATTTAATATATTTTATTTTAATTTGTTTATGATAAGGATATGTACGACCAATAAAGTCTTAAGCGAGTAGTGGCTTAATATATTTTGGTTCCGGATAATTTTATTTTTCGCGCTCAAAGTATACCTCTTTTTCAATTTGGTATCCCAAATTTTCAAGTCATTAGATTTAGTACCAAAAACTTTTAATTTTCATCGATATGAGTACCCTCGTTTAGGTTGACAGTTAAAACAAACGATCAATCCAATTTTGAAGGTAAAATTAGGTGGGATCTTGTTTATATAAGGACATGTTTGGCTGTCATTTTATTCAACACACAAAATTAATTTTAATTTTATAATTAAGGATAATAATGTAAAGAAAAAATAGTCATGTAACTTTTTTATATTTTGCAATTTTAATGCTTCCGGTAACGGATCTTGCAAAAATTGTTGGAATAAATCATGTGCCACGTCATTATTTTCTTAAATTTTCATCCATGTTGACTAAAGTGAACCAATCAGAACAATAGCCCTAATTTAAATGAACTACGTGAGACGCACATGATTTATTCCAGCGACATTCGCAAAATCCAGCATCATAAGGACCAAAACTGCAATGTCACAAAGTTATAGGACTTTTTTACAAATTTAGAAAGATAAAAGATAAAAATACTAAAGTGCAAAAATTACAGAACCAAATATATGTTTAAGCCACCTAGTAATTGAAGTTTAGGTCTTATGAATAAGTTCGAGATTATAAATTTGAATATCACTGTCCGTGTATGTGAACTTATTCCAGTGTATTTCATCATTTTTTAAATTAAGATATCATTCGATTTATTAAAATATTAATTTATTTATATAATTATGACTTCTATTAAAAAGAAAAAGGATCTGTACGACTTCCCTTGCTTCTATCCCTGAGTAGTTGGCAGGTCGTTTTCCATGTATAATTTAGGGGAAAGTTCCATAATCTATCTTTTCCTATAAAATCTTATATATATCTCTAAGTACAAATAAATATCTAAGAAAAATTATTAGGTTAATCGGACTTATCATTTCTTAAAATACTGTTTTTCTTTAATCATGCAACCTATTAAGATAAACATATTATTTCTTAATTGGGTTATATATATATATATATATGTGTGTGTGTGAAGAAAATGACAAAAAAATATAATTTTAGTTGTAATTTAAATTATATGGTATTTTTTATTCTGCACGAATTGATTTACAGAATTAAAATTATCAATTAATTGGGTTATTTGTAAGTTACATACAGTTCTCGAACCAATTGGTCGGTAAAAGACTAAAATTAGTAAACTTTTAAGGGTATAGGACAAAATTATGAAAAATCAATTTATGCAGAATTAAAAATACCAAATTAGATTGTAGAATTAAAATTGTATTTTTTTCAAAAATAAAAAAGAATAAAAAGGAAAAGAAGCGACAGCTTGCAATGGTCTGATGTGTATAGAATCTTGGTCGATCTGTTCAATCAATAGTTTAGTTACCCGATTGTCTGTCTCTATATCTACTTTTTTATCATTGGTTGTCCAGTCACTAATATGATATAACTAATTATGATTGGTTGTGCTCTATTAAATGTATTTTTTTAAAAAAAGCAAATGTTTGCTAATTTATAGGGTTGATTGCACTTTCCCCATTTCTTTTTTTTAAAAAAAAGTTACGAATAAACTAAAATATTTAATATGTGAAAGTGTAAATTTGAATATTGTTAAATTATTTAAAAATTTCAATATCAACTTTAAATGTGAAAATTTTAAAATAAATAAAAAACGGTAAATTTCAGAAACAGAAGTTAACATCCTAAACACTTCAAAAGTGCTTCTAGCTTTTGACCTAAAAACGCTTTTTATTAACAGTTTCAAAAGCAGAAGTTGCCATCCCAAACATCTCAAAATTATTTTTTTGAAGCCAGAAGCTGAAAAGTGCTTTCCTGATGCTCGTGAAAACACTTCCTTAAAAGACTTGCTTAATTATAGGATTAAATGCATTTTTGGTTCCGTAATTTAGGTTATTTAGTATTTTCGTTCTTTAATTTTTTAGGATAACATTTTGGTCCTGTATTTTTTTTTATTTTCATGATTTCATTCATTTTTTTGGCCGGAGCTCACCTCCACTTGCTATAAGGGTGAAATCTAGTGCAAATATAACTAAAATCTCAACAATAAAAAGATATAGGACCAAAATACTACCCTATAAAATTAAAGAATGAATATTTCAAATAACTTAAAATTACATAACCAAAAATACATTTATACCCTTAATTATATTATGGTCAATGTTTTCAAACATTAGCATGCAATTACTATCGTATTTAGTAAGAAATGTTATAATTTTTCCTCTTTTCAAGTGGCAAGATTTAATTGAAGGGATTGCTTTGTTGCAATTCCCATACAAGGACAATGGTCAAAATTATATTATTTACTATAATTAAATAAAATTGATAAAAAACATAAATTTTGATCACGATTAATCGACATTTACCATAATTTTACTTATTACCAAAACATCTGTTATAAGTTTTTATTGTAACTAATATTTTGATCCCTTTTTGCAAAATCAACAACTAATAGTCGTTGCACAGTCATAACTAATTTAATATTACCCATTTTTTTTAAAATCATGTTAATCATAACAAAAAGACATACTTTATTTTTTTCTAGTGAGTTATTTAATTGAGCTCGGACAAAAAGTGGCCTGGAAACAAATAAAATATATTGATGGATCAATCAAAGTAAGATATTATTGATTTTCCCTAAGTTTTTTAAACGCATATTGTCTAAATCATGTTTATTTTCCGACAAATAAAAAAGACATAATTCTTAGTCATGGAATAGGATGGTTTATTATTCTATCAAAATTAATTATTGGGGTAAGTCTTGCAGTCTTGTGCAGCAATTGGTGTTGATATTTAAAGTCGTGTGTTTATAGTCCATTTTTGTTAAGCGTGTTGTGTTTTTATTGGTTTATTTAGTCAGCTTAGGTAGTTAGGCTCACATTTGTTTTCTTTCTTCCGCGAATGTATCTGCGAGAATGGCTAAAAGTCATGGCAAATAATTTTTTCTTGGTGAAAAATCTATATTTTTGCATCGATTTTATCTAAATGCGGTCTATAAAAATTATTTACCATTATTTTTAATCCATTGCTATTAAAATTGTAGCCAATAGTAATTTTTTTACTAGTGAATATCGTCGTTTCTGGCAGGTGTATGTGTTAATTTTCAAAAAGTAAAGATGATTTGTGTAAATGATGTTGACTTTTCTTTTTGGTATTTGTATAATTTTTAATAATAGTGACAATGTATTTAAATAAACTATAGGTTCGAAGGTGTAAATGTAATTATTCTTAGATAATGATGTCATAATATAAAACGTAAGCATTATCATATATAATCTTCTATACCATATAAAAAGAAAATGCATTTTTCTCTAACAAATGACGATTATGACACCGCAACACTAATTTTATCGTTATACTAATAATATCCCCAAATTGATTTTCTCATACCAGTTGAATAATTTATACTCAAGTGAATGAAACTCACACAAACAACTCTTGATATGTGGAGCATCACACCTGCATTACAGGAGAACACATAACAACCCACAAAATTGCATTTTTAATCCTACATGATAGGAGTCAATATTTTTTGATCTTTGCTTTACACGAAATTTAAAATATTCATAAAGTTAAATTTTTTTAAATACATTTAATCTCACAGTCCAACTCCCGTAACAAAATAGACAACTAAATCACTTGTTCTACATGTTGTCATTATTTTTCGATAAAAAACGGGTTTGGAGACTACATATGTCGAAACAATCTAATTTTGGAACTAAATATATAGATCCTTTTATTCAATGGGACCAAAAATTTAATTCTGCCCCAATATTTTCCATCCAAATAGGATATGGAGATCTACATTTTCTGTACCAATATTTCATTTTCTTTTTATTTTCTTAAAAAGTAACGGCTAGGTGCATGATCTTACCGTCTATTTTTTTAACGAAAATTAAGATGTGGGACTACATATATAAAAAAATATTCGATTTTACGTAAAGCGAAAGACCAAAAACGTAGACCTCCTATCTCGTGGGACGAAAAATGCAATTTCGCCGCGACAACCAAAACCCTAATAAAGAGTAGGGTTGAGAAGTTGTGGCCATAGTTGCTCATGAATAAAGAAGAGTCTCTCTCAAGCATTTAAAAGGAGGGTTTTTCACTTTGACATTCCTCTTCTTCTCCCACTAATATCAAACACTTATCCACCAACGCTTGATGGCTTGTGGTGCCCAAATGTTTTGGAATTTTGGTTGCAAGTCATATTGTCTATCTAGTGTCCAATTACGAGGCTCGTGCCCTTCCACATTAATTTGGTTCCACATCAATATGTGAGCCGGCGTCTGCAGTATTTTCAATAATTCTCATAAATTGACTTATCTTCTAATATTATATATTCTGTTCGATCAAATCTGAACTAATTATATGGTACGTATAATATATTTGTTGTCTAATTGATATATAGAAAAAAGTCACCAATCACAATATAAGTGTATCATACTTAGATTGTGATTGATTTGATTCGATCAGGTCTGATTTGGGGAAGAATTTTTCGTATTATATATTGCATGTAGGCCCATTAATGGGTATTTCTATGGCTATCAATCAAGTCACATGAGCCATGAATATTTTGGATTCCATCTAAATTAATTATGTGATATTATACAAGTTTTTGTTCATGAATTTCTTTTTTTTTCAAGGATAATTTACCATTCTCCCCGAGTTTCAATGCATTTATATGTAATTCCTTTTGATGTTTGAGAAATTACACCTAATATTTCATATATATGTTTTAATCCAATAAATAGATCCATCTGTTAGTTAAATTTGCAGAATGCACCGATATTTGTAAAATGGCATAATAAAATTTCTTTTTTATCGTCGATTGACTTACAAACTTATTGTAAGTCAAACATGTATTTTGCTGACCAAACTACCCTTATAAGGATGACGAAAGATTTGTTTGACTTGCAACAAATCAATAATAATTCAATCGATGCTACATATGAAATTTTTATTAAATGTTTTGCTAGGAAATGCAATTTAAGTCCTGTAAGTTAGGAAAATGACATTTTTTGTCCTACACGAATTTATTTTCACAAAAATTTGATAATTTAAAATTGCACGTGACATACACATAACCCAATTAAATTGGTCTAATAAAAAGACCTACAATTGTCAAAATCTTAGAGTTGTAGGACAAATTACGAGAAAATCAATGCTACAGGATAAAAAAATATCATTCCCTAAGTTATAGGATGAAAATTATATTTTTTTCCCCACTAATGAGTAGTATTTTATGCTAATTGCACTTGATTTTGTAATTTTATTAAATTTTTAGATCTTTTTAGCATCCTATATCTATCAATTCATATTATTCTCGGAGCACATAAGTATTGCCAATAATATTGAATGATATTACCTATACGATGATTAGTTGTATTAGGATATTATTGGTGATATTATTCAATAACATGTTATTATCATGAATGCTATATACATTAGTGAAATTTAGACTTCTTTTTTGAAACTCTTAGTGATACGATTTATTTAAATGTATTATTATATTTATTTAGTTTTATGCTTAATTCAACATTCTGTACAAATATTTTTTTCACAATTTCTAAGCAATATGACAATTGTTTTTCATTAATTCATCAACGACTATTTTTTTCCAATGACAATAATTCGATAATAATATTTTATTACGATACACGCTTTAAGTTTTATGTATATCATATTTATCCTCAGCCTTATAGTTATACCAAGATATCTTTGTTAATGAATTATAAGGGATGCTGCTGAATGAGGAATCGAAAATAATATTTTGTGTAAATTTTTTAATTGACATTAATAATTTTTATCTAAATTCTAACGAAAAGGGTATAATTATAAATTCAAATATATCATCTATTTTCAATACACACGTACTTATCTCTATTTTTCTCTCTCTATTTTCAAAATACAAAATAAAACAACTAAAATACAAATCCAAACACAATCTATATTTCTCCATTATCTTTCACTCATAATTTTATATATTTTGGCGCCGTTTATGACATGCACATCTAGTGTGCCGGAGTCCTATCAATTGATATGTATAATTAACTTGTCGTAACACCTCAAATAAAAGAAGTAGGCGTGCAAAGCTTAATTTGGAGGTTCGTGGCACTGCCACACCCTCCTACCAAGCGGTTATGACGTCTGGACCACAATGCGGCAAAGTGACTTGAATGCCACCTCGTCGCCAGTTGATATCACCGCATTAATTTCGCCCCTCCTCTATGTTTTAAAAGTCTGACTTCAATTGCCCCATCCAACTGGAATTTAAAATGACTCCTTGTTACCAAAAAATTTATATTAAATAGCACAAAAAATCTTTCTACATTTTGAATTTTTGATTAAAAATCTTTGTCTATTTAAAAAATAGACGAAAAACCCTCATTTGACGTCACTAGATAGAAGAAAGAGGGGACTGCTGTTCAGGTGACATCGTCGTCGCCCAGACAAAAGCGGGTGTGGCGGCGGTAGCAACCGCCCCCAATTTTTTCTTAAAAAAATTGTTTTAATTAACTTAATTATAGTCATTAAATATATGTTTTAGTTAATTAAAAATAATTTTAGATAATTATAATAGTTATTAGATATTTAATTATCTATTTTGTCTTATATGTATTGGATTTCTTTTAAATAATATAATTAATAAAAGTATCTAACCTAAATAATAATTTAAATTAATTTATAAATTACAATGATATAATTGCTTAACGTTTATATTCATGTACATATCTAAATTTGAAATAACACTTAGTATATTAATCTTTGTAGTGTAATTTTTCTAATTTTTTGGTATTTTATATTTAATATAAATATATTTAAAACAAAAGTATTTATATTTTTAAGAGAGAAAAAATTTTAAAAAATGCTTAAAAAAGTTAAATTTACCTTGGTAATTTGAGATACAATATAGGGGCATTTCAGTCAATCAAGAATAAAAAAGGTCAAAACGTGCAAAAAAAAGTCATGCCCAAACACACCTCAGGCACGTGCACCTCATTTTTTGTTAGTTTATAATAAAATAGGGGTTTTGTGTTCTATTTATTAAAACACAGAGAGATTTTTAATCTATTATTCAAATACACGAAAAATATTTAACTATCTTACAAAAATACAAGGGGACGAAATAAAGTTTACCCAAAATTTTACTGCCCCAAAAATTTTCATTCCAAAAGGGGATTAGTAACTACAAGATTAAAGGAATATTAATTTTATAGAGCTTATAAGATATTTTGAAAAAGATCCAAAATATTTTATTTTGAGGTCTTATAAGCTTTTTTAAGAGAAAAATTATGAAATAATTTTCTAAAGCTTATAAGCTCTCGAATATCTTTTAAGATATTTTGATAAACTTATAAACTTAGTCAAACACCCTCTTAGGAAAAGATATAAAAGCTTGAGCGGGAAAGTGGGAGAATGATACGTGAGAAATTCTTTTTTCATGTGTGAAACAAAAAACGTGTTCACTCCACCCATATATAGAAAGTAAAAAAAAAAATACAAATAAATGATTAATTTTTTATTCATAAACGATACCTAATAGCCAATGACCATATTTCAAGAATAATATTTTATTACAAGTACACCCTTATATAATATTGACTCCCTTATAACTATAAAAATATTACGTGAGAATGTCAAATGAGATGTAAGATTAGAAATTTTTGTTGACGTCGGTATTTTCTGTCCAAACCCTTATTAATGGAAGAGGTCAAGTGTAATGGAGAATTTTGGAGAGGGTATAAGTGTAATTTTAAAATACTTTTAAGAAAAAAAATATAATTTTACATTTATTGGAAGGGTTTAAGTGTAATTAACCTAATATTTAGGAAAAATATAAAAAATTGAGTGAAAAAGTGATGATCACTAAACAAAATTAAAATCTCATATTGATACATGAGATTTTATTTTATTTTATTTTTTGGGTGTGTTAAACAAAATTGCCTCCTGGAATAAGATAAGTGAATTTGCATAAAGCCCTCTTGTTTTTTAAATTAGTTCTTGAAAAAAAAAAAAAACCTCTATTAAATTAGTATATTAACCATTATATCTTCACTTGTTATTCATTGTCTCAATTTTTAATAGGGTAAATTACAATAACATACCCTAATTTATAGTAAAATTACATAAATACTTTTATTTTTATAATTATGCATACACCTATTAAAATTGTCATTGGCATTACGTTGACATCTTCTGTGAGACATTTTTTACTCAAAAAGTTAATATAAGTAAAAAATTATAGTGAAAACCCTTTGTTACCCCCCTTTCAAGATGGTTTTCAGTTTTTTCACGTATGTTCTGGAGTGTAATGCCTTGAGGGTGCATTTATAGTTATGATTTTCATGTAACTACACGAACAACTTTAGTTGGATATATATATATATATATACATATATAGTAAATAAACAAAAAAATCAAGCTGAGAGGAGAGAGAATGAGCAGTTGAGACGAAGGAGAAAGATAAATGAAATAATTAAATAAAATAATTATAAATGATAAATTAAAAAATTATAGAAGACATCAAAATGATACTTTACAATTATATAAAAATTAGTAGTTTTTAGCACACTCTATATGCATATAATTAATTTAAAACTTAAACAATATAATTGTTAATTAAAGAAACAAAAAATAATAAAATAATAAAAGTTGTGGAAAGTTATTGAGAGACAATGGGGAGGAGAGAAAGAGAGGGAAAACTAGAGGTTGAAACAAGAAAAAAACTGTAAATAATTTAAAAATAAAAATAAAATAAACACCAAATAAGTGTTATTCAATTATAATAAAGTATAGATATAGATTAAGAAATGACAGACTAAAAAAATAAAAGGGTATATTACATTGACAACCTCTCAGGTTAGGTTAAATTATACAAACACCCTCATATCTTTTATAAAATTACAATTACACCCCCTGAAGGGTGTTAGTGTAATATTTTTCAGGAGGTATTTATGTAAGTTTTGCATTTCAATAGGGGGTGTAGTTATAATTACAATTATAATCTTAGAGGGTGTAGCTGTAATTTTATAAAAGATAGAGATTATTTATGTATTTTTGACCTAATTTTAGAGGATTTTAATGTAATTTACCCAAAATTAAAAATACCGAAATAATGCTTTTCAATTATTTAAAGTTATAGATGCTGGAAATTGTCTTAATGGGCTTAAATTGTACGTTTGTAATTGGAAAAGAAGGCCCAACAATGACATAGAGTGCCAAAAGAGGCCCATTGTATTAGGCCCATCAACGTAACCCGCCCAACTGCTAATCGGCCGATTGTCCATACGACATCGCAACGGAGTACGCAACATTGCTTGAAATGCACACAGCCCCTGTAACAAACAACTGACACAAGCGATCTACCTTGAAATTATTTCACTATATTTAATCGATCTCCAATATCTCACTGAGAGATTAGTCCAGTTGAAATACTGGTATCTTGAATTAGCCCCATTTGATGATTCAAAGAGTATAGAGAGTTTTGTTTGCAGTAATTGAGTTGATTCGATGGCTTCATGGCTGAAAGCGGCTGAAGGTACGGTTGTTACAGCTCGTTCTGCGTCGTGTTTCTGAATCTTAATTGAAGTTTGATATTTTATGTACTGACGATTTGCGTCATTGATGGGATCACAGCCTGATCTGAATTGTCCGTTTCTCGTCAATCTGAGCTAATTTAACCCCAATATTCGGTTTGCTTTTGTTACTAACTTAGTTTAGAACCGGACGCATATGTTCTTTGCCAACACATATGCTGAGCATTGACAGTATTTTTGGAGAAAATTTTGTAATCTGAAGCGTTCATGTGCTGTGATTATACCGTTTTTGTTTTGGACCGAACAGAATGTGAATCATTTGTGTTTTTTAGTCTTTCAAGGAAAACAGTAAAGGGAAAGACTAGTTCCTGAAGGAAAGTTAGTTGAAATCTGTTCTACATTTTTGTAATTTGTGCTTGCGTTTTACCAGATTTATTTGAAGTAGTGGATCGAAGGGCAAAGCTTGTGGTTGGTGAGAAATCAGACGAGCTGCCTGTTCCCACCCCAGGTATATGTCCAAGAATTTTGATTCCTTTTATCTTCTTCCTGCCCTAATTAATCAACTGAAAATGGTGACCCATTTATGGATACTCAAGTTAAACTACACTTTTAATAGTCTGTATTCTTGAATTCGACAAGTCATTGCCATCTTAAGCAATTAATTCCTGTTTACAACATTTTGTCCTCTTCTGGGACCTTAGACTTTCGGAACTGACCACGGACTGAGTCAGTCTTTGTTGAGCATCCCCTGTGAGAAGGAGATGCAAGGCACCTTTGACACATTTTTGTACTATATACCTGTCAATGGTTATTGACCTCACTTAAATTGCGAACCTCTCCAAATTGCGGCAACCAGGGAACCCATGAAGCTGAATTCACAAGCACTTATTTAAAGTGCGGACTTTCTAGTGTACAACGTGGTAAGGCCTTGGTTGATTCTTCAATGGACCCTGGACCCTGCTCTCGACCCGCTATAATACTTGGGGAATTGTTAGATTATTGTAACGATAATGCTCCAAGAGTTAAAGGCGGCCAGGACGAGGGACCTCTTCCATCTAATAATGATAACTGGTATAGAGGTCCTTAGCACTTAGATGGCCCATAACTCTTCAACCTTTGGCAATTACCCTAAGTTTTAAGGTTGAGGAACACTGAATACATAAAGAGAGCTGTTCCCATGGCCACCTTCCTTTTGATCTCTAATATGGAACGAATGCTTCTTGCAATGAGGAATTCTCTTGTTCATTTTCATCTCTGAACTTCCCCAACAGACTTACCATGCATGGCTCCTGGCCTGCTTCACTTTTTCCTTCTTTCATTTACTTCGCTTGCATGCCACTATGAAATGGATCTCTTACTTTCAGAGGATAGTGCCTTGCTAAGAAGGAAAATGCATTAAACAAGTCTTTTTTCATAGAAATAACTTCTTGTTGAATTCACATTACAAATATCATATGTAAATTGAAGTTTTTAGTTCATATTAGAAACTGATAATTTGGACTTCATGCACAATTACAATTCACCTAGTTTCTAGATAAGAGACTTCAAATTTTGAACTCATATAAAATATCTTTAGCTTATGCTCTATTAGAAGCTTTCTTATACATGGATTTTGAGATATAGGGCACGCAGCAGCTGTCACCCCAGCACTGCTGAACTTGTACCTTTGTCTTAAGTTAGTGATGAGTTGTATATATGATTGTCAAATGGATAGTGGCATAACAACCTTATCCAGGTTTGAGTGGCAGTACTTTTATCAGCTAACAAAAAAACACAGGTGTTACCTCATTTGCATATGTTATGTTGATTTTGTGACCTCTGAGAAAATTATTTTCTTTCCCAAATAAGCAAGCCAGTTTAGCACAGAGTTCAGAGTTAAAGCTATTTAACTGAGTGGTCCAAAAGCAAAGGAATAGATTCAGAGAATTGGCTACTTAGACTTGAGAAGATTGCAAATTAGTCCACTTTTTATTTATTGTAGTTACCAAAAGATGGAGCAGTAACCAGTGAAACCTTTGTAGAGATGAAGAAGAGGAAGCTTATGAGCCTTCAAAGACGCTAAATTGATCCAACCCAGGCTAATGAGATTTGAAAAATGATTGAGAACAAGATTCTCTGTTCAAATAGATTGGCCCATTAACTCTGGTTTAGTCCAAGATCATATGGTTAAAGCTCACTGCAGGAAAAATTTGGACTTATTGTATGGGATTTTATTAATTTGGATTACAAGAGCTGGTGAGAAGCACCTGGGTTGCTTCATTAGCAGCATAAGTTAAAATTTTTGCCTTCCCTCATTTTGGCATTGAGTCCCTCTGTTCAGAGGTGTGTCTGAGGCTTAAGCCATATCAAGGTGGTCTTGTTACAAGCAAACATAAAGGCTTGCCTCATAATGCCTCCAGGGATCTATGCATCACTACAATTGCCTTCTTAAGGCTAGCATAGGAAACAGTGGAGAGCAGAAAATGAACTTGTCTAGCCAACCCCAGATTGTTGAATGTGGATTTAATTATTGAGTTGGAACTAATGGTTCTCCTGTTTAACTAAATGTTTCTTTTTGGTACTTCCAAAATTATAAAGGTTCTAATAGACGAGGATCTCATGCAAAGAAGAGTAGACCAAGATCAAAGGTACTTATTTGTTTCCTTAGGTCTTTGTTGGTGTATAGATCTATGCAATCACATTTAGAATCTAAGGTTGTTATATGATTATAATACGGAAATTTCTTGTGGCTCCAGAAGAAACTCCTACCGGATGAAGTTCCTTCTGCCGTGGATGAAAGAGAACAAACTATCACTGAAACATCGCTATCACAAGCAGAACCTGATGGGAATGTACCCATATCTCTGATTGAAAGTGGTGAAAATAATCCAGGTACTAGTGGCAACGTTGACATTGATGAGCAACACAAGGCTGATAGAGATGGGTCCACAACAGAGAATTCTATATCTGGAACATTATCTAACGATGAGGCCAAGCCAGTTGGCGATCATCTGGATGTAGAAACTTCTAAGGCTGAAGCTATGGCCTCAAATTTAAATGATGATGTCAGGATGGCAGAACTTGCAGATACCCCTGTTGGAAATCCATCAACTTCTGCCAAAGATGTTGACGTTGTCAATGGCAATTCTCCAGCTGACTCCAATCAGAATATGATGTCAGAAGAGGCAGGTCCTTTGAAAAGTGCTGAACTTTCAGAATCTCAAACTCCACATGAAGATGCGGCAACCAAAGCTGATTCCCAGTCAAAGGATCTGGAATTAGTTATTGAACCTGGTATCCAAAATAAGCAGCATAAGGAACAAACATCTGTTACGTCTGCGGTGAAAGTACAGGAGCAACTAGATGAGGTAATGTATTTATAATTGTGAAAATTTTTAGTTCTGTTTCTTAATTTATGATCTTTAATGATGAGAATAGCTTTTGCATATACTAAAATATTTTAGTTCAACAGGCTCAAGGATTACTTAAAAGTGCAATCTCAACAGGGCAGTCAAAAGAAGCTCGTCTAGCCCGGGTAAGAAATACTATACTTGTGCACAAACATATGTAATTTGCTATCAGGATGTGCTTGTTTTCACTTCCAACCTAATACAAAGTCATTCGGAGTTACTTGTTGATGCTTTAAATGAATGGAGTTCAATAGTTCAAATCCTAAAGTTGAGATGGAGTATATACCTAATCGAAATAGTAGGAAGCCTACCTAATCCTAAACAAGCCTTAATTAATTGGAAATAATAAGCCTGCTCGCTATTTTCTTCTAAAGAGGATTTTTATTCTGCAATTTATAGAAAAAGGAAAGTAAGAATTTGTGTTTTCATTTTCAATTTTTGGTTTTCGTGGAAAATATGTATTTTTAATTTTGTATAGATTTACATTTGAAATGAGAATAGGTTTGGATTAGTTAATGAGATTGTGGTTTATATTGAAATGTGGTGATAAATCAATATAATTCCAATGAGAATATGCAATAAATAAACTTGTTTTCACTTTAGCAATTGAAAACTGGAAATAAAAACATAAACAAACATGCATGTCTAAGGGAATGCAAGAGTGGTGTGGTCCACAAATTGTTCAATGTCACAGCTGTTGCCACAAATCTTCTCCATGCAAAAATATATCCTGTAAATGAAGAGCGTTGCCTACTTTACTTGAAGACTTGCAGACTGGAAGGATGTCTGGAATCTGGAGTCTTTTCTTTGTGAATTTAATGTTCACCACTTGTAACTGTTGCTTGTATTGAAATCACTGAGAGTGTGCGGTCTCAAAATTTTCAAGGAAACTCATGCAATGCAGATCTTTGTTTTCACTACAATTGGATGATAATTGGAGAAAGATTATGGTTCAAGAAGGCTGAGATAGAGGATTTTATATCTCTGTGACACATCTGTCTGATTTTTTCTAGGAAATGAGTAGGGGAAGGATCTGGCCAAACGAGTTTTTTACTAATTTATTTCTGAGATGTTCATATAATAGAGATTGCTACTGCACAAACTCTATTTATGTAGGACAAAGAGAGAAGAGAATCATGGAGATAACTTACTTAACTGGAGCATATAAGTAGGTGGAAAAGCAGCATTGTTTTCCCCGTAAGTCTTGCGGAAGACCACTGGATGGTTTCTGTGTAAGTGACAAGTTAGAAGAGACATAATAGATGCCTGTGAAAGAAGCCTAAAAGATTACCAAATACCACGTCCCAATCCTTGTAACATACCTACCATTTTTCTCAGAGAGCAGTTTACTGTAAGAAATGCTTTCTGTGTGTACCAAAGTTTGACTTTTCATTTGTTGATCTTATCCAAGCACTCAAGGCATTGGCCATAATGCTTAAAACAGTGACTTGCAAGACTTGCTAGGTATACGCCATGAACAATACCTAAGAACTTATAGACCAAACAGGGGTACCACCATTAACAGGAGCATTATGTTTACCTCTTACCTTTATAAGATTAAACAAGAAAAATCAGTTTTTTTGGCTTATACCTGACATTTTCACATTTTAAGCTAAAATTAAATATATCCAAATTGCATCTGGAAGCTCTTTAGCTCAAAGTGTCTTTGCCTGTAGTATGACAAGGAAGCTTGGCTGGTCCTTGTTCTCTTAATGCCATCAGTTAACAGAGCACTGATGCGTGATTGTGGTGCTGCCATGTTTTAACTATTTGTCTTAGCATTAGTCGTAATAGAGATCATATGTCTTATGGTAAGCAACTGCTCAGCAGATTTTTGGTGTCATTTTGGAAGGCAAAAGAACAACTTTTTGTCATATCTAATGTGCAGACGTTTTTCTTTATGTTTGTTATCGCTTAATGTTTATCATGCTCAGGTTTGTGCCGGACTTTCAACACGCCTGCAAGAGTACAAATCTGAGAATGCTCAGTTGGAAGAGCTTCTCGTGGCAGAGGTGAATGACAAGCTCCTATTTCACATGGACTACGAGTTCAATTTAAGTCCTTGTCACTTTAAAATATGACCTTGTATGTGGCTACACTCTGCTGTAACAGAGGGAATTAACTAAATCATATGAGGCTCACATAAAGCAGCTCCAGAAAGATCTCTCTGCATCTAAAGGAGAGGTGAGCAGAGTGGAGGCAAATATGGTAGAGGCATTATCAGCAAAGAATGCTGAAATTGAGTCACTTGTCAGTTCTGTTGATGCGCTGAAGAAGCAAGCTGCTTTGTCTGAAGGGAATTTGGCATCACTGCAGGTCATTTACTATCTACAAGAGATGCTTATTTTCACTGTATATCACTTTTTCCGCAAACGTATTCAGTCTTTATCTAGTTTGGGCTCCAAGCCAAAGAGATGACATTAGCTGGGGATCAAAAGAAAAAAGGAACGAAAAAGTGGCATTTGAGCATTGTTGCATCATTGTTGTACTCTAGAGCCAAATGTTGCACAGAGTTGAATGCTATAATCCTCTCAGAATTGTGTAATTCATCTTCTTCATGGAAGTTGCCAATTTCTTTTTACCTCTCTTTGTTCTTTGCCTATTTGTGTGATAATTGATTATCACTTCAATCATTTTATTCTCATTCTTATCCTGTTTAATATTCTTATCAGGCAAATATGGAGTCTATAATGAGAAATAGAGAACTGACAGAAACAAGGATGATGCAAGTAAGTTCACTTTCTTCCCTCAAGTGTAAGGAACATGGTTGTAGTGAAGCTGTAAATAGATGAGACTGGTCTAATCCTAGGCCCTAAGGGAGGAACTGGCTGCTGCTGAGCGAAGAGCTGAGGAAGAGCGCTCTGCACATAATGCTACAAAGCTGGTTTGTCTATAGTTATCCTCTCTACCCTCTCTCTCTCTTTCTCCTGAGTTCTGTATGTTCTGTCTGTTTTCGTGCGTGTAGATAGTATTTTGTTATTATTTTTAAGTTGTTTCTGAAGAATATGTGGTTTTGCTGTTGAAGCCTTCTGTCATGCAGTATAATGAACTTCTCAATCTAACAGGCAGCAAGGGAAAGGGAAGTAGAATTGGAACAGAGAGCTATTGAGGCATCCACAGCATTAGCCAGAATTCAGGTAATGCAAGGGCGCATGACAAAATTTTTTCTTATACATCATCTGTAATGATTTAGGTTGTCTCTTCCTTTTTGTTCTTTGTAAATCTTTCTGTGTGTTGATATGATTAGTACCTAAGATTATTTCCCTGCGACCGGGGTTCAAGTTCCATCTATATGCAAAGTCTATAGACCACAGTAATTTGACTATAGCTGATATACAATGGTGTCCAAGCATTCAAGCTGTGCTGGCAAATAGGCTGTATTAATGTATTGGCTCTCGCCAAAAGAATTTTTTGTAAATACTGGCAGCATTGGCTTTGCGATATGATCTACTCATTTACAATTTTCTGTTAAATTTAATAGCCTTGTACTCAAAATTTAGTTCTCTCCTTGGTCATGCTTTAGTCTGAGTGGTCTATTTTTCTTGGAAAAGTTTTCTTAGCTCGTCAAGGAAATCTTCTTTGGACTTGGGAGGTAACTTTCTGTTCCTGAAAGAGGTTTTCCATTCTGCACTCTCTTTCTGGCAATTCTTGATGCATCCTGGCATCGTGTTTCTGGATTCATCATTAAAAATTAATTTCATCCCCGAGAATTGAATGAAAAAGTTTTGGACGTCCTAACAATATGTGTTTCTGAATTCATCTTAGAATTAATTTCTTCACTGACAGTTGAAAGGAAGAATTTTGGCATAATTGGTGCACATGAAATCCATTAACTGATCAAGTTTGAGTTGAAGTGAAATTTTGTGGTTAAATAGAACGTTGTTACTGGAAACTATTCTTAAAACTTTCTCATTATTTTGCTATACAGTATCCTAATTGTATTTGCTTTGCTTTTCTCTTGCACAAGGATTGAACTAATTTTTTAATTCAGGGAAGATTATGTATTGGTATTTCTGTATCTGATAATCTCCCTCATAATTGATATTCTTTATTCTATTCCTCAATGTTCACAAGTACAATCATTGATTATTCCATCAGAGAACTGCAGATGATAGGGCTTCAAAGGCAGCAGATCTTGAGCAGAAGGTAGCCCTTCTTGAGGTAATGACATTCCTTTGTTATCTTTATGAATTTATCTCCCTGTCCCCAGCCTTATTCTGACCCCTCTTCAAAATGGAGGAAATTGAATCAGATCCGCAGATAAAACTTCATCTAATCCCTAATACATGATGCTAGGCTGAATGTTCGTCTCTCAATCAAGAACTGCAAGATATGGAAGCTCGTATTCGCCGTGGACAAAAGAAGTCCCCTGAAGATGCAAATCAAGCTATTCAGGTTCAGAAAGTCAAAAAATCGCTATCATATTTTAATATAAGTGCGTTGTTGCATTTCGTAGTAATGAACAGAGATCTCATTTATCCAAAAAAAAAAGAAAAAGAAAAACAGAACATCCCATTGTAGTCCTACATCATGATAATTTGATTGCTATTCTTTCTTCTATGAGATCATCTGTATGCCAAATGGTGTATGGTTTATCTTATTGATAAATCTTAATTGGACGAAACCAGAAAGGGAATTGTTGTGAGTTAGAAATGAGAGAGTGTGGCAAAAAAGTTGCCGGAGGGAATTTTATATTGGAGATCAGGAGATACCCATAACCAAAATTGACCTTTATTTATCAGTTGCATGATTTATTGAGTAGGATAGCAGATGGTATTCAAAGTATTTAGCTGGTTCAGGAAAATGAAGGAGTTTGTTGGATTCTAGATAAACTCTAAAATAAAATTGTCTTGGATCTTCTATGTCACAAATAATTACTTAGAAAAATATCTATATCGTTTGAATATCTCTGAGGTCACAATATTAGGACCAATATGTTGTAAAAAGAGAAAGGATAAAGTAGAAATCAGTTTTACCTTTGAGTCAGTTAAGGTAGCACCTATCAGAGAAAAATTGGAGGGACATCTTATATCAGACTGTTAGACTTCTATGCTGGAGGCTGTTAGTTGCAGTTTCTAGGAAAACTTATGGAAATATCAGTGGTAAATGGAAGGAGAAAGACAACCTAAGATCATGTAAACTAATGATAAAGGATGTAACCCTCTCTGATAATAATATGTAAACATGAATTTGACAGACTAGAGTGGAAGGAAGAAGACCTATGCTGAATAGTCCAATTGACATTTGCTTTGGGGAGCTACCTTATAACTTCTCTGGAATGTGGTTGGAAAAGTGAATTTGAAATAATGCTAGCATCATCTGTCAAAGAAGTTGTCTTAAGACCTTAACTACGCTGTGGCCTTTAACTTTTCTTGAAACATTTTGTTCACCAGATATATCTGGCCATCTTCCTGGTTCTAGCATATCAGAAATTAGTATAGATTTCTTCATTTTTGTAACATTTAGTTTTGCAATTCTCCTGTCCTTAACATTCAACTCCAGAACAAAAACCTGATATGAGTTAGTTCTTGTATCTGCAAACATGATATCTCCTGTAGCTTGTGATTGATTTTATTTTCTAAACATGAAGGTGCAGGCATGGCAAGAGGAAGTCGAGCGCGCACGTTTAGGTCAGAGAGAAGCAGAGAGCAAACTTTCTTCAATGGAGGCAAGTTGCGTCTTCTTGCTTATAGGACATATGTTCAATATACGACTAGGTTAACTTGGAATCTCCGTGCAGAAATCCGTACTAATTTCTCAAGGTCTTTTTTCCCATGTATCTTGCAGGCTGAAGTTCAAAAGATGAGGGTTGAAATGGCTGCCATGAAGAGGGATGCTGAGCATTACTCACGCCAGGTAACTCTTTCTTTCTCTCAGCATGTCTGGATTCTTCTGGAATGAAGTTGTTTACATATTTTAGGCTTTGGATCAAATTTAGTAGGCCATGTAACATGAAATGATTTTTTG
>NC_026149.1:4830948-4934415 GCF_000512975.1 Sesamum indicum | reverse complement strand
TGGTAATACTGATTACGTGCATTACAATTAAGTACTTGTGTTAAATGTTATGTATAAAACAGAACCTACCTAAAATAGAACATCTGCAGCTGAGAACTTGCCATATAATACAATAGAAATGCACTTTTCCCTATAGGAAAAGCTAGTGAGTGCTGGTCTTTTGAGTTTTGACTACTTCTCTTATGATGTTGTTCAGTTTAGCTGCTTATGGACTTGGTCCGTAGATTTCTGATTCATAATTTATTTCCTACTTATCATGTTGATCCCCTGATCCAGCAGTCCTATTAGAGGTTGAATGGTGAATGAGAAGTACATATATGTGAAACTTACCAGGCCTTTGATTCTTTGCTTATTGTCATTGTTCACTAGCATGGTTTTGTGAAATGCACTTGAGTGCATGCTCATAATTGATGACTTTAAATCATATCAGCCTGGAGAGGTGCTGTTTCAGGTCTAATAGGATGCCATGGTATTGAAAATCAAGCCTGTGCTACATTTAATATTACTGCTTGCTAAAGCCTAAAACAACCTTGCTTCAAAGTCGTGTGATTTAGGAATTAGATTTCCAATTGATCTAGTATTGTTCATGATGCATCACCAGGTCACCTGCTGAGTTATGCAGACAGAAAATTTTCTGCATTCTATTGTCATAAGATTGTGGTAACAGAAAATTATAAGGGATTTACATTTCAAAGTTGTTTCTACTGATCAATTCTTAATATTTTTATCCATAATATTAGGCCATAAGTTCGTCCATATTTTCTCATATATTGAGCATGTCACTCAGTTATTCAAGTGTGACTTCATATATGTCTTTGAGCAGGAACATATGGAGCTGGAGAAACGCTATCGCGAGCTAACTGATTTATTGGTAAGTCATTTTGCACTCGTCACTTGCTATCTCAGCACCACCATAACTTGTTTGGATGCCCAACTATTGCAATTGCTCTCCAGTATTACAAGCAAACACAACTGGAAACTATGGCCAGTGAGAAGGCTGCAGCTGAGTTTCAGTTGGAAAAGGAAGTAAAGAGGCTTCAAGAAGCACAGGTCTGAACTTGGTTATGTTGCATTTTTGTCATTCTTGCATACCCTTTACTCTCCTTTTTTATTTCCCTAGTCTCACTTTTATCAAATTATCTTTTAAAACAGTTAGAAGCTGAAAGGAATAGAGTTTCTCGTCGAGCGTCATCCTCTTGGGAAGAGGACACTGACATGAAAGCACTTGAGTATGTTTGCTTCATCTAGTTATATACATCATAAAATATTTTAAAATGTTGCTGTTGGCGGTCATACGCTGTAACTTGGATTTTTTTCACTTTTTTATTTGCTTTTCCCCTACTGGACTCAAACATTTACTTAAAAGTCTCTTAAGACCAATCTGTTGCCCATAGAGTCTGGGAAATTGGCCCTTTTGATTTTAATTTGTCAGTCAAACGAATAGTCTATCCTTTAAGTCAAACTTTGAATAGCATTTTCAAGGCATATATGTTTAGCCTTTCTTTTTTGTTTAAAAGCAACTGTCATTGTTTATCATGTCTTATGGCTTCTAAGCTGTACATAAGTCTCCTTTACTGCAAACATGTATGGCAAGAACTGAGTCACTTTCCTACTGTAATGGACCTCTCTCATCTTTAAATGCTTTTGCATTGTATCTCCTTCCTAAGATATCGTTTGTTTGACTGAAGCTTATGAACTTTAATCTGAGCATTGATCTATTTCTTTTTCATTTCAACTTATTAGAATGAATTACGAAGTAGAAAATGTGTATAGATGTTCTCAAATCTGGGTGATAAAATCTTGATGAAATTTGAGCACAATTACATCTATGACCCTGATTTGCATTTTGAAGATGCCTTGAAGAGATTCTGTAATGAATACACTCTTATAATCCTCCACTAAATTCCTGCCAACTGACCTTATTAGGAGAGACTTGAGTAGATATAAATTCTTAAATCTCATTCTGACTTTCAGGCCTCTCCCATTGCATCATCGCCACATGGCAGGGGCAAGCTTACAGGTATGCTTGATATGTCTTGTTTCTTTATTGCTCATTCCTTGTCTATTGAGATTATGTATTGCCCCTCTCAATTTACTGGCAAATTGCAGTTACAAAAGGCAGCAAAGCTTTTAGATACTGGAGCTGTCAGGGCCACAAGATTCTTGTGGCGGTATCCTACTGCCCGAATTAGCCTGCTTTGCTATCTGGTTAGAACATTTAATCATTAAGTTGGAGTTTGATTTATTTGATATTGTTGTCTACTTTTAAACTTGTTGGCATGCTTTGCATTTATCCTTTTTGTTGTCATGTAACTGGAGATCATATCACACTGGTAATCATCCTGTGGGATACAATGTGGATTCCCAATGCAAGAAAAGTGAGGCCAAAGTGTTGGTGAAAACGAAAGAAATTAAAGAAAATAATGGATTACTTGCCAGTTTTAGCTAAATTGTCTGCCTGTTCTGCCTGGAAAACAGTTTAAAAGACCGGATCTTCAGCTGTGTAACCATCTTCTATTAAGAGAATGAGTTTCACCTGTTACATGGACCCTATTTACTTAAGTTCCACTTAGATTGCTCTCTAATTCTTCTCCCTGTTCACACAATCTGTGTTGAAATCCTCCCTTAACCTGTTAATATTTAAACATTCTATAGTCGTTTCAGATTCACATTTCTTCCAGTCTTGAATCTGTGCACTACAGAATACTGATGGCGCTTGATCCATATATGCTTCAGACTTTACATGTCAAAACAGATTAGATGATAGAAGCGTGGAAACAATTTATTTCTTGTTCTGATTGGCTTGGCTCTGTAGGATGATCAGAATGCTCTTTGTACAAGACCACCTACCGTAAGAACCCAGCTTTCTATGTGGCTAAGTGATTTCTCGCCAACGTTTGGTCACTAATTCTGTTCTGCTGATTGGGGATGCCCGTGCCTCCCACTAAAATTTCTGATATTTGCACTGAAACTTCTCAGGATAAAACTTAGAGAATGTTGATTAACTTAAGGTATTTTAGTATGGCATGTGGGTAGATTTGGGTTGATTGTTCAAGAAAGTTCTTTAGCAGATAATAGAAGACCATCAACAGATGTCCATGTTCAGTAATTGACCATACCATCTGTGTAGCATTGTTCTTTTCTTTCAAAAAAAAAACCTGTTTAGCATTGTTATGAGGCCTAAAAAATGGAATTTTCTCACTAAGCAAAAATACTCTTCCTCACACATACACTCGAAACTTGCAAAGTCCATATAACATAGTTCAAAGAAGCTAAATGTTACTTGTTTAATAATACTCTCTGCTAATGTTGACAGGTGTTTGTGCATTTCTTCTTGATGTACCTCTTGCATCGCCTTCAGGTACGCATATCTGGTTGCTTATTTAATCAATTTGTCAATAAACAGGAAGAAAGCATGATGGTAGAAATTTTACGGGATAACAAATTTGAGAAGAGTAGTATGCTGTAACTTGTGTAGTCTGATGTTGGAAGATTGTGATCTCAACAAACATCTGTCGCTGGATGAATTTAACAGAATAGGATCAACGGAAAACAAATTGAATTGTTTTCATGAGGCTTCATCCCTGTCCTTTTCACTGTTTGATTTTATAACCTTTTTGGCATAGCATTTTGAAGTTCCACTGCGGCTTCTTTGCCACTTCTACTCAGGCCAATTTCATCGGCAGCTTTTCTTTATTATGCCCCATATATACATCAATATAGTAGCTTCCACCAATATTGCAGCATTCCTGTGGATATGCCCATACAGCATTATGACTATATATTTGAAGTGTTACATTTCCAGTTATCTTAGTAGGAACTTTAGGTTAAAGATAGAGACGTGAAAGATATTGTTGTCACATTTCACTGAGCATGTGTTTTGTACAACACGCAGGAGCAAGCTGATACTTACACGTCCAGAGAAGTTGCAGCTTCTATGGGATTATTGAACAAAACGCTACCTTGAGCAGCATAGTTGGAACCTGCTTCCAGTTAATACTTTAGAGCATATAAAAAATGTCGGGAGGGATGACTGGGTGGTTTCATATCAAATTTGTCACGAGAACTCACTTTCTCAGTATGTGTCTGGTACGCTGATTGCTGAATGAGTTTTTCTCAAGGTCACTCCCACTGGTTCCCAAGTCTAACAAGATTCATGCCTGGGCTCGACTAACTCTCAGTGCCGTGGTTGAGATGTAAATGACTAACATCTTTGGTTTTACGAATGGACGCTGACTGGAGTGATATTCTTTGCACATTTAGCAGAACTATCTGTATATGTAAACTCTCAAAAGTGTAGCCTTTAATTGTTCGTTTGGACTTCCATTTTTATGGTAGATGTAGGCTGGATAATAAAACTAATATAGTGTGTCCCTAGTTTGGGGTTTGTGTTTAATATTGGAAAAACTCAAAAATACATCATTTAAGGCCTAGAATCCAACTAAACAAATAAAATAGCTTTTACTTGTTTAATAATTCTTCTCGAATTATAATATTTGTAAGGGAGAAATGATTTCTTGTGTTTTCAATTTGATAAAATTACTTCTCGTACAAAGTTCCTGAGCAGCTTTCCTTGGTTGTAGGTGAAGTATCTGTCTTGACTGAACAACGCGGTCAAGCCAGTTCAGTTTGCAGGTGCTCTGTTCTCTTTTGGTTTTTTGTCAATTTATAACCATTGCAAAATATGCTTTAAGGGTTGCTTACAAAAATTGGCAGAAAAAATCCTCAACTTGCATTTGGAACGAGGCTGCCCTTGAAGCCGTTTTATTTAAAGTAAATTTGTTTGATAGCCTCCACTCTAACGGCACTCACCGGCATTAAGGACCGTTGTGCCGCCTCTCATCCTCCCTATATTCTCTTACCGTCACCCTCTCCAATTCACTAACCTCTTCGTCTTTTTCTAATTCTTTGTGTTCATGGTCTCTGTTGTTTGGAACAATTGATAAGACTCTTTTCCCCCATCCTATCTGGTAGATGATGGGAATTAGTATTTGGATCTTGATCGACAAATATTACTTCTTTCTTCATCTTCGTCCTTGCTGCTATCTATTAGTCCGACAGTGCATGGCAAAAGTCTACACACCACTTAATTAACACAAATGAGTAAAATCTTCAGGACCTCATAGTAACAATAAAGAATGCGCGAACAGCTACTGTCAATGATGGATATTGGTTGATAATGTTCAAGAGAATTATCGGAATTCAAGTCAACTACTTCTGTGTACAATGTTGTCAAGCTCAAATAATTGTCACTATCATAACAAAACAATAATAGGAAATAAGTTAATTCGGCAAATAAACGCACAACAGATCTGCAAAATAAACACATGGAGAAAATTGTAATTTTGGTTCCAAAGTATATGGTAGTTTGTAATATTAATACTATACTTCTGAAATGGTTAATATAAATTTTGCACTTTAGAAAAATATTACAAAATTAGTCGCACAAAAAAAAAAAAAAAATTGCAACATTTGGGACTAACTTTGTAATACTTTTTTGAAGTGCAAGACTACTCTCTCAAATTGAAGCCCCAAAACAGCATTGAGGTAAAGGATCTTTCGTCTTATTTCTTGATTTTTCGAAGTAGAAACGGAGTTTAACAATTGAATATCGGAAATCCTACTTATTTTACTGAAGAAAAAGGCATGCATGAACCCTTAATTTGGTCTAGTCGTCCAAAAAAGACAACACTGATGTGTATTTTAGGGTTTTTATTTTCAGAAAATTCTAATTTTAATTTGAAATTTCTATATATAGTTTGGGAGGTTTTTGTGAAATTGATGCTTGAAGGTTTTTTTTTTAAATCCAGCGAGAAAAATTGATGTATCATTTTTATATAATTTTATCATCATTTAATACAATTCTCGAAATAAAACGAAGTTTTTAAGTAATGTAAATTGATGTTTTGAAAGTAATGATATATGTATTGAGACCAATGTGTAAAGTATGTAGTTTATGACTGTTGGGATATTTTGTCTGCATATGAATTGCTCTATTTTGTAATATTCATTTTGTTACTTATGCATATTTAACAGAATTTTGTACACTTACAGTAATTTTTCATTTCAAATTAATCAGAGAGTATTACAATTTAATCCAACAGTAAATATCAACAATTACACACAATCTGATAAAGAATAACTTACATTAAGGTTCACAGGGAAAATTTGTTATAAAAATATCTTTAAAAAATTAAAAAAAAATGTAAAACTATAATTAATAATTTAAAAATATATTTTATCATTTCACAATAAAAATTAATAAAAATTTAACGAAAGCAAATAAAATGGGTTTGTTGTATGATGGCTATATAAAATCAGGAAGTACATTTAATTTTTCAAATAATGAGAAGGTATGTATAATTATATCAGATTTTAGAAAGATGGACGCAGTTATCCTATTTTTTAAGTATAGGTTCACACTAAGCCGACAAAATAAAATCCAATCTTAGTTTAAGTAAAAATTAAAATTTATTTCATAACAAATGGTTCGAACAACATTAATTTATAAATTTTCATCATCTCTGTCCAAATAGCAGTAAGCAGTGTAGGCAACAGTAAAAGCTGTAAGCCAATTTTCGTAACATTCCATCACAAGCAGAAAAGCGGGAAATCCCGTACGATGTACCCCACTTGATTTTTGTCACCAATTAAAACCTGCTTCGCCTTTTCACATCACTCTCTCTCTCCATCTCTCTCACTAACGCTTTCAAACTCCCACAAGAAAAAGTTTCAAATCAACAAGAAGAAAACGAAGATGGACGCTTCCTCGCCTGATCAAGAAGTTCGTCTACCAGAACCGGTGGAAATGATCATTCAAAGAATTTGCCTGGAAAAAAACCAGCCACCGCTGAAGAAGTATGCCAGAAATATGCTGGCGGAGATCGGAGAGCAAGCGGCACTGGAGGTGCTCACAACCGTTTTATCCTCTAAAACCATTCGGAGCTTCGGCGGATACGTCGCCTTTTTGGTCAAGAAAGACTTCCCAAATCAGGCTGCCGCTGTGCTCAGTGCTTATGGTTCTCCTCATCAGTGCTCTACTTCTCCCAACAAATCTCCCCACACACCGTGTAAGTAAATTTCTTATCTTTCTTCTTCTTTGCATTTCTTTTTTCCGCTCTCTGTTCTGTATATTGTATTTGGTTTTCTTTCAGATACTGTCGTTTGGGTTGGTGCCAAGGTGGTGACTATGAACTGTAGAAATTACTGCTAAATTCTCTTGAAAATTATTGGTTAGCTATCAAACTTTGTTATGATCTTGGACAAAATAGCAAAAAAATGAAGTAAGCTTTTAACTTTGTCCTCGGGGAAGATTCTAGCATTTGCACTGTATTTTGAAATTTCTGGGTGTGAATGTGATGTTTACTTTGCCAAACTAGATGTAAAGGTTGTTTACTTTGCCAAACTAGCCTGGATATTGCTGGGTTTCTCTGTCAATTCAGCAATATATAGTATTTCCTTTGCTGGACAAGGTCCGCTTGGAACCCACCAAGGCCGTTAAAGCCCGCCTTAAACCCCAATTAATCTAACCTCTATTCATTTTCCTTTTTCTTTCAGTAAAATCTTAATTCCTTAATAAGTGGCCAAGGAAAAAGAGAAACATTGACGAAAATTTGATGAAAAATGGATGGATGACATTAAAAAATAAATTTTCTTATTATTTAAATCTAATCATTATATAATCTGATTTAGCTGTTGTCATGAGCTGCCAATATAAGTCTACAAATTTTAAAATATCACAAAAAGTGCTGGATTTCAAGATGTGAAGTGGGCTGGATTGTCGGTAAATTGCAATTAACCCTATTTTCTTGGTAAATTGGCAAATGTAGTGATGTCAATACATTTTCATGCTAGTGCCAGCTTGTAAAAATTATTTTCAAAATAATGTATACGAGTGTTTTTACAAGCTTAAAGAAGTATCAACTCTTGATTTTTTCCAAAAAAGCTTTAAATAGCGCGCCAAGCAACTTAAAGGATTTTTTAGCTGCTCTTATTTTTTGTGTATAAATTCAATTCAATTTTGAAGGACTTTATTGTAGTAATTTATTCCAAATTTACCCTTCTTCAATTTATTTTTTGGATTTGCATATCTAAAGTTGACATTGGATTCTTTTCGATAATTTAAATTGTTTAACAAATTAACATTTAAAGTTTTTCATAATTTTTTGATTTTATTAGCTACAGGATTTGATATTTTTTCTAGGAGTGGGTTGTTTGGATGGGGTAGTTTCTTAGACGGTGATGTGGAAATGTCATTATTACCCTTTTGGTCTTTTAAGGAACAGAGATAAAAGTAAACTCAAATATTGAAATGACTATTCTACCCTAACCATATAGGGAGTATATGTGATATTATAATGGATGTTAATGTACATATTGAAGACATGTAATTTTTTTTTCTCTTCTAACATTTAAAAATTAGTTTTGTTTTATCTTTTACTTTCACAATTCTTTTATTTTCCTCTTTTTTTACATTTATTTTGCCCTTTCTGCTGCCACCGCAACACTAGCAACCCAACACCTCAATCTCCTTGTTATCCCGGCAAAGCACCACATAACTCTGCTTGCTCTTCTTGCCCTCCCAATTCGTGCTCATTAGTCATACACATGTGTATACATGCTTTATATAAAAATATGTAAGTACCTCTACTTGCACATAAAGTGGAAAAAATGTTGCATGTCCATTTTTGGACAGTTTCAGCCACGTCAATTCTAAAATTCACTTTGCAAGTACACCACCCTGACACATACTAGCAACTAGCAACTGATATTGTCCTTGATAAACATGTGAGTACCGGAACAATACTGTGGTTTGGTTGTAAGAGATGTTACCTATACTGATGTTCTTATTCTACATGAGTTCGTTATACATTCAGTTGTCCGAAATGTGAGAAGTATAAATTTCAAATTACAGCTTGAAGTCAAAACTAACAAAAAAGATATTGGTAAGCTGTGTGGATCTAGCTTTATGTTGAAACTGAACATTATTCTTCTCAACGCCTTTTAACATTTGATTAAATTCTGAAAGGGATGATTTATGATTTCTTGCACATTTTGGATGGGAAAGAGAGTAAGGTGTACTTTACCTAAGGACGGCATATGGAGGTCATCTCTACCAGTGCAAGTTTTTGTTTGTTGGTCACTGGTCAAATACTTTTAGCTGCAGTTTTAAATTTCTTGTTTTTCTTGCTATTGTGAGATACAAACTGCTGAATTTACTCCTCTGGCACCTGTTGTTTTTCTTCTAACTTCCTTGTTGCGTTGTTTATATAGTCATTTGTATTGTGGTCAGACTATGAAAGGTTGCGGTCACCTGTATCAAGTTTCTCAGTGGACTCTATCCCATCAAATTTGAATAAGACAGGCCCTCAAAATATCAGGTGCAATCTATCTTTTGAAAATGAAACTCTAGAGAAGAGTTGTCCTGGTGCTAGATGTCAATCACCACTCCCTGATGAACTTAGGGAGATGACAGATTCTGTCACAATCAGTCAGCAGTTGATGATCCTGAGCCAGCTCCAGTTCAGGAAATTATTTTTGGTTCTAAGCTATATTGGGAGGTTAAGTTTACTTATTGTTCGACTGTTGTTCCATGTATTTTTCTGATAATAAAAAAATTGATCTGATATCCAATTAAAAGCAATTCAACGCATAGGCAAAAACTGGAAGCTGTGGTAAACCTAGACGGTGCCAATGAAATATATAGTATGAAGGATCTTCCTATGAACGATTTTGAGGCCAAAATTTGGAACTCATATGGGAAGAAATTCTGTGAGGAATCGGACCGTAGCCAGGTTAGTTATACATCTAATAAATGCTCTTTCTATTGTACTTGTTACAGTCATACTCTTTTGTTGAGCCCATATAAGGTACAATCTTTATGCGCTCATTTGAATGCTTCAGCCTTTGAATTTGTTTCTGAGTTTTAGGAGATAGTTCAAAGATGATAATCTTGTGCACTCGTTACATTGTGCCATAGAAAGTTGTCTACAGTTAATGTTTCCAAAAGACTTGTACTTCAGGAAAGAGATCTATTTCATATTGACTGTTCAATAAGGAGCATCATTACTCATATGTTGACTGAAGGGCTAGATTTTATTCTTGAAATGAAAGAATATAAAACTGAACTACAATTCAATGTGTGAGCTCTCAATATTTGCAGCCTTGATCACTGTGTTGTAGAAGCTCTTGTTGAGTATCCAGTTTACATGACCTTTTTGTGCTTTCTTCTTGCAGTATCTTGATTGGGATTCACAAAAAACCCATCACTATTACTGCCATGTATGCCGAGATGGAAGTTATTATTTCAAGGTTATTCTCACTTTTTGTGTATTTTATGTGTTCACTTACTTCTTCTCAAAGTGATTAACAACTCTGCATGACTATATCTTGTATTAACTTTTAAAATGTACGCATGTTGCAAATAATTTGTGGAAAAGATTAAGTTCATAAAAATTAATCTTGAATATAATTCAAGAATTTAAAAAGTATCTTAATTATTGTAAATATGAATGACAATAAAATCTCACTAATACCTAGTTACTTAGGTTAATGCATTTTTTATAGATATTCTGTAGGATTATTTATTCTTCTAATGCATACTTCATAGATATTCTATTAGAATATTTATTCTTGTGATACATAAGTTAATTATATAACTTTTTTAGAAGTATAATTATGATTTAAAAATTTATGTACTGAAATATACTTATTCGATATCAAATGTTGTACTTTTGGTTTTACAACTTTAGTTCATATATTTATATGCAAAATCTTATTACATATATAGGTACATAAAGTACCATTGACATATAAAGGGTAAATTACATTTTTCCATTCGAACTGTACTGGTTTTTATACTTTGGCATCGAATTTCTTTTGAAAGTTTGTGAAATTTGCACTTTGTCATATATCACATGCTGCACATAAGCGAAAAATATCACATCATATAACCTTTAAATTTCATATGTGCATTGCATGTGATGTTTTTTCGATAAAAAACTTGGTTAAAAAATAATTATGAATGACAAAGTGCAAAATTTTGTAAAGTTGAGATGGTAAATTGACACGAAAAAGGTTTAAATAGCATAATATAAAAACGATTATAGTTTGAATAGCAAAATATAATTAACCCGACATATAAATTCATGTGACATTTCAACTAGTTTTGTCAAAATAGTTACTTGACCTAACTTGTCAATTGTCCTTTAGTAGTTAATTTTTTAACTAATAATTTTTATATAGTCTTTTAGCTATAAATATGTATTTATAATTGCCTAAAGGAAATTATTTATAGTTTTAAATTTATCATTGACAATTTGAGAAGAATAATGCATGTAAACATGTTATTGTGTTTTTGAGTTTTTTAAAGATAATATTTAGTTTTTTATTCATCAAGTAAAATGAGATACACTAATAAAAAATATCAAATTGAAAGCACGCCTTTATTTGAGTTTTTTATGATGGGGCAAATCTTCTACAAAAATATGTATTATTGTTTAAAATACTCATCATAAAACATATAGAGTTATTTTTCCAATATAATAATGTCAAATTATTTTTTCAAGTTTATAATATTACACTATTCAGAGTTATTTTTTCAATGTAATGTCAAATTACTTTTTCAAGTTTATAATATTACACTATTCAACATCTTAGAATATAAGTTAAGATCTTGTTAAAATTTGTGGAACTTTTGTTAATTTTCATATTTCGATTTTAATCTCACTTTTTGGTTAACAAATTATATTATTATTTTGAAATTTATCCTTCTAAAAGTTTGATGTTATTACGTATATATTTAATCAGTCATTTAAGTAGAACATAGAACACAACAAAATAAAATTTTAATGTTATTTTTTTGTTAACAAATTAAATTGTTATTTTGGTATTTATCCTATTGAAAGTTTAATATTATCATGGTTATATTCAGTGAGTCATTTAAGTAGTGCATGGTACAAAACAAAATGAAAAAGTGAACATAAAAGTATATTGGTTTTTCCACCTTGTAAGTATACATCTAACTTAAAGTTTTTCACTAAAGTAAGTTTTCTTAAAATAAGTTTTTCAGCAAGTCTTACTTAAATTTAAAAATAATATCCTTTTTAAAAACCATTTTAGAGTCCAAAACAAGATCAATTGATATGAAGTTAATGCTCATATCGCATAATCTAATTTTCTTTTTTACCTTGTGAAGAAGTTAAGAAACATAAAGTATTTTAAACACACTCATTATTCTATGACTATGTATATACATATATATATTTATATATTTTATTTACATAGAATGGATGTAGATACTACAAATTATATGTATGTATAACATATATAATATTCATAATATATATTGATTCAGTATATACAGTTTAGAACATATGCATATATGTAAAAAATGTGTTAGGTATTTTGTCATTTTATAAGAAAATTATATAATCTAATAAACTTGTAAATTCTTATCACAAGACAAATTATTTAAAATAATACAAATAACATAATACAATCAACGTTAAATTTAAAAACAATAACAATATTGACTTACATAAAACCATTTAGAATAACATTATTGTAGGGTCAGTGAAAATTCAAGGATATATTTATGCTTTATTGTGGGAATAAGATGGAGATAGAAATATAATAAAGATAAAGATCAAAAAATCTGTGCAGCCTTTCAGTTTCTCTAACATGTTTAATTATTTCATATTCTTCTATCTTCTAAAAGAGTACTTTTAAGTATATTGTATGGCGAATATAATGTAAAAAGTATTTAGCAAGAAGTAATAAATATAAAAAGTAATTAACAGAAGTAATACAAATAGCATAATATATAATAAAAATTAAAATTTAGAAAGAATGATAATAGTGACTTACATAAAACCATTTAAAATAATATTATTATTGGGATATTAAAAGTTCAATGACATGTTTGTGCATTTATAATAGTAATGATAGACATATGCATGTAACAAATATAGAGAAGAACGATATTGGTGTGTCTTTTTAATTTATTTGATTTTTTCAAATTATTTCATATTCTACTATAAAGGTTTTTCCTTGAGTATATTACCTTGCGAATATAATATAAAATGTAATACTAGGAATTAATAAATATGAAGAGTAATTAATATGAACAATAAATATAAATATGATAAGTAATTATAGCAAGTATTAATATAAAAACTAATTAATAGGCGTTAGTAGGTACACTATGTTACATTCCTGCACTTAAAACTAATATATTATAAGGTTAGTTAGGTCAAAGGAAAAGAACACAAGAAAATATAGAAATAGTAATTATTTCAGCCGTTCTTGGTTTTGTTGTATTTCACTTTGTATATTGTTCGTTATCCTTATTACCATAATGTATCTTTTGGATAATACAGGGTCCCTATTTGAATAGTTTCAGAACTCACTTACAGAGGTCATTGGGGGATGATAGCATATTGATAGTCAAGTTTTTAGAGGATGACTCAAATACCATGGGCAGTAGTGTTGTTGAAGAAGGAATTCTTGTTGGTCTGAGGCGCTATCGATTTTTTGGTGATTATTCTGTTTATTTTCCTTTAGTGTGGATTTCTTTATACTTTCATTTCCTTATAGCTTAAATGAGCAAAACTTTCTTAGGGGAATACATAAACAATCCACTCAGTGCCAAGCTCTCATTAAGATAAATAATTTTTAAATGTATGTTTTTAAAACTTTATTTTTTTGGCTCACACTCCCACTCCACTTTATGTGATTTAGGTTGTGATATTGTCTATGGATGTGATTTTGCCTATTTGCAAGCTTTTAGTTCGTAGAGTTAATTTGCTACCAATCTTTAAATCCCAAGTGACCCTAATGTTTGAGTGTCTTTAATCTGACGATGTGCTTGCCTTATCTATCTTTAATCTTGTTAGAATTTGTAGTACGACAATTTGTGTTATTGTATCCTAATTGCCTAAAAACAAAAGTGTAATTGGTTTTGGAAGTTTAGAGTGAGATGTCTGATAATTCACGACTTGCATACTATTCGAAAGGCGAATGAAATAAATTTCAAAACCAAAACGCGTAAGATTTTTAAAACTTACCTTTGTTTATGTAAAAAATTGATCTTCATTGCTAATGCTCCTCACCAACATGATCTTGTGAAGATATTGAATTATTTATACATCTTTTGTAGATCTAAATACATAATCAAATAGAAAATGATGCAGTCACAAAAACTCACCTCCACCTAAGCATTATTTAGGGAAAAAGTTGATGAAGAATGAAGAAGAAGTACAAAACAATGATAGAGGAAGAAAAAACAAAAAAATGAATAAAATAGAATTTATGTTAAGGGTATTGATGGGTGTGCACATTATATTGGAGGGGATAAATTCTAATATCAATTGCTTTGAAAGATAAATGTTGCATCATCTTCTTTAGGGGTTCTGTTTGTTTTTTGGTTTTTTCAGGGTGGTTAAATTGTACCAAATAATTAATATAGAGAAATATGATTTTGCACAATTTAATCTTGATGAATCTCTTATGTTCTAGAATATTATGTAGAAGGATTAGATCATAGTGCCACTACTTTTATGATCGAAAAATACCATGCCTCATTTTCTCTTAATTGTAAAGAAATTTGGTTTTGTAATGAATAGTATAGTGAATAATGGACATAATTCATTAATTTTTTATGAAGAATGGAAGAAAGCTCCTTTCAAATCTTTCTAAAGTAAGTTTCTATGCAACTGTCATCAATATTCTGTATAAATAAGATTTGCATTTTATATGAATGCACTTGAACATTTTATATCGGAACAAATAATCATTATTTTATTTCATTTAACCATTTAATGCTCATCTGTACTGGAAATATTTTATAGATGAAATATATCTTAAAATGTGTTTGTTAACATTCTATTGATTATTAATTATATTTGTGAGATATATTGTTAGAGTCGAACTGTGACTCTAAGTTCTCTAACCATGTTTGGTCACATAGCACTCAGTACCTAATAAGAAACATTAATTTGAGCTGAGAATCTATATGCCAAACATTTGGTATTTATACACATGCACTTAAAAAGTGTTTTCTTTTGAAAGGTACCTGAATGATGTTTCAGTGAATTGATTTTCCTAAGGAGGTTTCTTCTGAAATTGATCCACTTTCCTAAGCAATATGCAAATTCATTGACAAGACATATGTTTTCAACTCTTTGTTTGTCCATTTCTTTTGTATTCTCTTTTTGTACACATCAGTTTCATCATTTATGAAGAAATTTATTTGTTTTATTTTAGAGCATGCATCTTTTTCTTGGACTTTAAACACGTCCATGCTCTAAGCTCGAATGCTTGGCGAGTTTGACTATTTTTCTAAGCATGTTCATAAACAAGTCCATTGATATAAGCAATCTGGTCATATTGATAAAAACTTAGACCCCTTTTTAAACTGCTGATGTACTCGTAGACTAGAAATGGCTGAAGTAATATACGATTTTATTGTGTCATATGTATCTTTATCCTAGAGGCTTCAAGGACTAGGAATTGCAGTAATTCTAAATGCCTTTTGCACGTTTAGCTTGTTCATTTATTCTTAAAATTGCAACAGTTAGTCTTGATTTTGGCTATTGAACAGTGTTCAAAGATGAGCGCAAAAAGGTGAAGAAGATCCAAATGGTGGAGAAAAAGTCCACTTACAGTGCTGTTAAAGGCTATTATGTACGTGTTGACTCTGTATGCCCTCACGGTTATGAGGAAGGTTATATTTTGTCAAGAAAAACAATTAGTGAAGCAAGGCGCCTCTTCATGCATATACATACTGTCTCAACCATAGAAAAATACATGGCCAGGTTGGTATCAGCATAGCTTTCCTCTTTGATGTTGATGTCCGTGGAAGGTCATTTTGTGAAAAAAATTTTAGTCTTTTAATCATTTTGATGTCACTCAGGTTTTCCTTGATTCTTTCAAAGACAAGAAAGCTTGATATTGACTTTAAAGCTGTTACAATTCAAAGAATTGAAGATATCCCGTTCCGAGTATAGTATACTTCATTTAAGTATCCCTATCTTGAGCTCTCCCATGCTAGTTGATTTTTCTTTTGATATTCAGGGGATGCACAGTGGTTAATTTCTATTTGTCTTGTTTTGTGCTTTAGGATGAGAATGACTCAATTATACATGATGAAGATGGGAAACCTATTTTACATACGGATGGAACAGGATATATCTCCGTGGACTTGGCAATGAAGTGTCCAAGAAGTTTTTCTTTGGCAAATGATATCACAGATAATAGTTTCGAGGTCTGGAATTTAGTTTTCTTATAATTTGCCTTTGTAAGTTATGTTTACTTCCAATTTGTCTTTTACTTGCGATGTGTGGAACTTTGTGTGCTTGTTACATTTCACTTCCGATTTTTCATGGTCTTTGCCTATCTAACTTGATTTACACTCAGATGTGCTCATGGTGATACCTTGCTTACATCGAGCTAATATGAGCTAGTTTTTTCGCTTTTCACCTGAATTTGATGGAGTTTCCTTACTCCCTATTTGCAAAACCCCAAAGAATTATATGAACATGAAATTATACTAGTATCATATTAGTTGATAGTGATGATGAATGTCTAAAGGAGAATCATGTTGAATGAGCTAAAGATGGACAAATTCATGGTAATTATTATTTACTTGTAATGTATAATGTAATGGTGAACACAGAGTAACTTATCATGATTCTCAGACTCGGTTGTGACAATTACATTGGACCTCTCTATAAAGAGCCTTCTCTAACAATACATCATAAAGAGTATATTAGGTACTAATCACATATACAAAGTGTGGGCAACATTTGTCAATGAATAGATAAAAGATAAAAAATATATAAAACAGTCACTTCTCTGTAAATTCTAAGATCTTGGCGTTTGTGCACATTAAGCAAAAGGCGACTCTTCTCTTTGGTATTTGCTCAAGATTTTAAGGTTGAGACAAAAAATCTGAGCATCCGAGCATGTAGATCCTACAGAAAATCCTGTGGGCAGAAAGCACGTAAGAAGCACAGATGTGGAGTTTGTGACATGGTATAGTTTCATCCATTTCTTCACTGACCAGAACCTCTAAGAATATTTTGGTGCAAGAAGAATGCACCATGTGGATAGAACAAAGGGCACCATGATGGCTGATGAGCCGGAAGTGATTATTGTGACTGGCCAGGCAGCGGAATGCTTCATATGCATGCAAATGATCCTCGATAGATGAAAGCATAAGAGTCTACTTGCCACTAGACATGCATTGATGGTTTCAACATTGACCTTGGGCATGGAGGTAAGTTGCCTCATCGAGACACCTGGTGCAGCTTGGCTCTTGTACATTGATAACCACAAAGTGTGTATCTTATAGTGCCGTGGCGGTGCACACTTTGATGCATTCACTCTTAAGTTCTGTGTCAAGTGTGCTACAGATCATGATAAGGCTGAGAATGATAGATGGCCATCCTTAGACTCAAATGACTTGCAGGCGTCAAACAAGTTACTATGATGGTTGAAATTCAGGCCAAGCCACTTTGCTCCCAGGGTGTCCCAATTCTCTTTTCTTTATTCAAGTTGAAAAAGTTGTACATTTGCAATTTCAATTTCTCACTTGTTGAAAGGAGTTATCGGAAAAAATTAGGCAAAGTATTACTTCTAACCCCACTCTAATTACGTACTTGGTTTGAGATGCTCAAACAAATAATTAGATTAGTGAAGAGGTGCTTGATAAAGTCTTCAGTTTTCATTATTATGATACATTATTTAGACGTTTAATAAAGTACAGGATGTTTTGATGTTTCACCCCTCAAGTCGAATGGTATGCTATAAGAATGTTGCTTGTTAATCTTTGAACATGTTATAGGAAGTTCTGGGAAAAGGTCTTCATGTCTCTTAATTTCATATATTTGCTTTGATCACCTACACTGACAAGCATCATAATCACTGGCACTCCCTCCTACAACCAGAAGTAGAATAGCTCTTGGATTCCTGGCCGCTTCTAGAAACTTCCATCGACGCCCATCTTAAAGGTTTATGTGTCTGTTTCACCTCTTCAAATTATTTGGAGATTTTGTACTGAATCTGAAAGAGTACATAGGTTCTTAGAGTGCTGGTAGGTTATTTCTCTTCAAAAGCTACTCATAATATGTAGTATGTTTAATGGCCTTAGATCATATGTATTGTGGGTAATCTATAGTACATTAAGGACACATAAAGGTTGTTTCTATTTCGAATGATAGAGAAACTTGTTCAACACTGAGGCATTTTTATTTCTTTGCAAATAGTACCAATTTTTTTTCCAACTTTATCTCGAAAGCTAAGACCATAAGAATGTAATACAACTTTGCATGGATTACATATAAGCTTGTTTGCCTTACTCATGTTATCGGTTTACAAATAAATGCTGCCATCTTCTTTGACCTTTTAGATTATATCTTGAAGAGTTTGGCTCATATAAGAGTGCAATTTTTGCTGTTTTTCGTGAAAATTATCAAAAGATTCCACTATCTAAGGGTTTGTCTATTGTTAACTCATTTGCTTTTCTATCTTTAGAAATACGAAGAGATTGTCAACATTGAAGACACAGCCTGTCAAAAAAGAGGAGCAGAAGCTAGGAATAAGGAGCCGGTAATTTCTTTTCTCTGCTTGACAGTACAAATTCTTAACTTCACGATTCTTAAATTCTTACCCAAGAATCTTCTTCTTTGTTCCACTCTTTCAGCCTTTGCTAATCCAGTGCCGTTTGTTCTATGATGGTTGTGCTGTCAAGGGAACTCTTCTCATTAATCGAAAGGTATGGCCAAGATTTATTGCGTGTATTTTGTATGCCAAGTTTATGAATCTAATGTATTGGTTCACAAGAATAATACATCTGGCATAGAGATCCAAAATTGAATTATTCTCGAGTTTATTGCCCAGAAGATTCTCCTTGTATCAGGACCTTGCTCAATATTGGTTGAGTTTATGTGCCATTTTTCGACATTACTGGTTTGTGTGCATTACTCATGCCCTCAGTCAGGACTCTTGTAAATGTACTTCGAACTGAGCTAATCTCCATGCAAATAAATCAAAATGGGTAGTAGAAGCACATTTATTTAATTGGCTACTGGAGCACCCATCGGTCCCCATCAATGTGTGGATATCTCAAATCTGCCCTAGTGAAAATCAATGTAATCTTATTCCAACTTTAAAATCTTGGCTTCATTGTGCATTAGTAATGCCCTTAACAAGGGAAATATCTATGCTTCCCCTAAGGTGGATAATGATGTATCAATACACTCTTTTAGCCATTACATAATCTTTATTGTTGGCTCTTCTTAGTTAAGTGAAACTACCTTGAAGATAATGATTATTTGGGTAAATGCTGAAGATTTTACGTTGTCGACACATTTTGATAGTCCATCCTTGGAATAACATTATAAATAGTGGATGTCTAATAAGTTTTGGGTAGAAAATTCATATGCAACCACCAAACATCTTGCCATTTGGAAAGTTGCCATAGCCCAAGGTAAAGTTTCGGCCGATAGGTTTGGAGGCAATTCTCGCATCTAACAAATTCTCTGCTCTATGTCCTACTTTTTTTTTTCTTTATATAGGGAAGTTAGACCTCCCTGTCCTAAGATTTGGTATATTTACACGTAAACCCTCTGTGATTTAGGAAATTAGAGCTCGTGATCAAAATGTTTGTTTTCGTTCAAAACATACATCTATTAGTTAAAATTTACGAAATTTGTTGATTTTGCTCAACTTTTTTGTTAATATAAGCAAATTTTGTGAATTTTACTGACATTTGGATTTATTTGTTGGACGAAAACAAATATCAGGGGTACTTTTCTCAAACCACAGGGGGCCTATGTAAAATTACACCAAACCTCAGAGGAGAGCATTGTAACTATCCCTTTTATATATTATACGCCCTTGGTTGAAGAAGTAAATTACTCTTTTTTTCTTCTTTTGTTTATTGTTGCCAACATGTAATATAAACTTTTATGTCAAGGAATGCAGTCATATCTACGTTTTAACTGTTTCTTTATCATAATATCTGACAATTATTTTGTGGTAGTCCTAGGTAAATAACATTTTCACTAACAAATATATATAGACATATATGCATCAGTTTCTTGATAAATTTTTATTAGCTTGACCAAAAAGTTTTAATTACAAAAGAAAAATTACTTTCAAGTGTTCAACTACCAACTTGTTCATGTATACTTTATTTTTGTTTCTCCGTCATTCTTTATTCATGTGAAAGTCATATAAGTAGTATTTGTCCTAGGATGATCATCCAGTAGTTTCAGTTAAAAGGCTGAAGTTCTTAGTGGTGAGAACTTCAGTTTTTGTTTCTTGCTCTTGTGTTTCATTACTTTCTTAATTGCAAACTGTTGTAGCTTGAGCCAGGAACAATCCAGATTAGACCTTCCATGATTAAGGTTGAGAGGGACCAGAAGTTGCCATTGGGAGAAACTTTTAAATCACTGGAGATTGTCGCCACTAGGTATGTTCCATGATAAATCATTTTGGTCCATTTAGAATGCATTTCTTGGTTGCTATTATTATAGATGCTGCAAGATAATATCGCAATGCTGTCTTTTTTATCATTGACATTCATATGCCAATGCGTTTGTTGTTTTCTGGTTTTTTATCGAAAAGTATCTTGTCTTTGTGTAATGCAAAATCCGAGATGAAAAGGTAAATTTGCAATATAAATTATATTGTTATCATACTCATTCGAAATGTGTGATTGAGATGTGGCAAAATGAATTAGGGTTTAATAATAAAACAAATTCAATGGATTCCCCACTTGCGCCCTAAATATAACAGGATCATTATTCACAAAGAGTATGTGTGTTTGTAAAAAGTATTACTTACAATAAAAATAATAAAAATATATTACATCCTTTTCGAACATGACTTAAGTTATTATTATGTTTTGATTTTAGCTTCTGTTTTCTCTAACAAAAATCTCATACTCCAAATAATGTCCTTTATTACTATTAATTTATTACAAAAGTATGACTATCAAAATATATTGTCTAATCTAACCTGATATCTAATCTAATACTATATAAAAGTATGAATCCATGTAAAAGTTTTTTCTTTTTTGACTTAACTAAATTATTCTTATAATATCATTGTTGTTAAGGATAAAAATGTAAATTGATAGACTTATTAATTAAATCCTACTATAGTTTATGATTTAGCATACGTAAAACAAATGGTAAAACATTTTCTTTAAGAAAATAATTCAAAGTGGGAGACATATTGCTGTTGGTGATTTTTGCATGATAACAATTTTTGTAACCACCAGCACAAGTCATCTAATTTTGAATTCCAAATATACCGTTTCCCTGTTTATTTTTGTGGTAATTTTTTAGCTGATTATTGGCAGTTTTAACATTATTTTACATCATTTTATTCCCTTAAAATTGTAATCTAGAAGGTTACTCTGCTATTGCTATTGTTTACATTAATTTGCAATATGTTTTTCTCCAACTAAAATCGTGACATTTTGTAATGAAAATGATGTAAACCAAATGATGGCGTTGCTAATCTGAAACATGTTATTTGACCTACTTTGTCCTTTCCAATTTATGAAATTCATTTACATTCTTGGTCACTGTTGGCACTGATTGATAGCCTTCAAACTGTTTATCTTTTCATTCTTTCTATCAAGAATCTCCGTTATTATTGTCCAATTTCAAATGATTTGGCATGTTTATGCTGTTTGAAAGAATTTGGATCTCCTTTGTTTCTACAGAAACTAAAGATAAAGAGTACATAAAAAAAAGTTTCAAGTGCACTCGTGTACACGAAAAGTAAATTAACGAATTCATATTTTGACAACAAAAAAGTTATGTTCCTGGACGATTTGAAACTGTCCATGTTGTGTGAATTCTTTTGGTTCCTCGTACATGCAAATTTTTAAGAGTGATTGGCTAGAAGACATATTTGAGACCTTAAAGGTGTTCATGTGAGCAATTCTTTGATGGAATCTCGAGAGGTGGTGTGGTCAGTGTATAGGTGATGAGTTCAGTGGGGTAGTCGTTACATGGGCTATAGTTTAGGGGTGAATAGTGTATCGCCCCCCCAACCCTGTCCCCTTGGGAAAAAAAAAAGAAAAATGATTTGATAAGCTTTTAAGATATTATAATATGACGAATAAAAATAATATTTGAATAAAGTATTTAAAAGGCCTAAAGTTAATGAATATTTAAAACCGATATTATAGGTAAATGGAGTACAAATTTTCCGCTCAACGACTTCATGGATGAAATGAGAATCAATTTCACTATGTTTAGTCCTTTCATGAAAAATTAGATTGCTTGCAATATGAATAACTATCTGATTATCAATAATCACTGTAACAGCTCATCATGTGAGAATTTGAATTCTCCAAATAAATATTTGAGCACATCATCTCATTGGTTGTGTGAGCCACAACCCTTTATTTTGCTTCTATGCTGGATTGAGCAACAGTAGTTTGCTTTGTGAGTGTTTAAGTTGCCTAAGTGAAGAGTTTCAAGAGTTACATAGCGGCATTTTTGGTAATGCTTTGGAGTCTCAACCTTTCGCATTTGACTGTATGGATAGAGAAGGTAGTCTTTACTTGAATATACGACAAACCTCTAGAGGTGAAATGCACTAAATTAGCATATCTGGGCAAGGTCTTGGAACACATACTGACTTTTTTTTTTTCTCTCTATTTTTATCATCTCTCGAAGATATGCATCCAATCATGCTGTTCACTTTGCTGATCTGAGTTTGTTTTGCAAGTCTACTAGCCAATAACCATCTCAGATTTACTTTAATGATTAACCAGGAAGCTCTTCTTCTTATTCCTTCCATTACTGCTTTGTAAGGATATGATTCAGTTAACACCGCCAATAAAGTCTATCTCGTAGTAATACTTGCCATGCCAAAATATGAAAACTGGAAGGCAAGAGTTCCATTTTATGATATGACAAGAATCACATATCAATTAGTGCAATATGGTTTCATCTTTCAGTCGTAGGCCAGGCAGAAATGCTCTTTCAAAATACTTAATTGCTCTTTTGAGCTATGGGGGTGTTCCTCAAGAATTCTTTTGCAACTTGCTTACAAATGCTTTGGAAGAGACTCGAAATGTGTACTCTGATACACGTGCAGCACTAAGAGGTATTTCTAAGAGCAACTCTTCATAGTATGTGGCTTTTTTTTTAAAAAAAATTGCATTTTACCATCTGAACTATGCCCGTATTTACACTTTGCTATCTAAGCTTTTTTGTGTGTCAAGTTACTATATCAAATTTGCTAAATTTACACTTTAAAATATGTAACCGTTTTCCGGATGATGTTTTTGTTGGAGAAGCATCACATGTGCAGTACATGTGATATTTTACCCATACATTGCCCTTAAATATGTCATGTGCAGTGCATGTGATGTTTTTCCGACAGAAAAATCCGTTGGATTATAGCCTTATTTAGCAAAAATTTCTCAAACTAAAGATGGTAAATTGACGTAAAAAAAGTTTAGATGTCTAAGTATAAAAACACACATAGTTCGGATGAAAAAATGCAATTTATCCTTTTTATTTTATTTTCTACTGATTTCTGGTTTCCAGTACATGTGTACTCCAAGAGGTTCCTTTCTTTTTCCTAGTACAAGTTCTTATGGTAATATCAGTCTCCCTCCTCTCGGGGCATTGAATTTTCAGAAAAAGTTAATGTTTCCTTAACTGGTTCCTAGAAACTTTCCGGCCAGGAATATCGGCCTACTCCCACTTGATTTTTATCTCAGCATAAGTTTGATTTTATCTTTTCTTGGAAACATATTCTTCTTGCAGTTGCTTCCAATTATGATGGACTAGAAGTTGGAGTTGTGGCACGAAGAATGATTTCTTCTGGAATACCACTTAGTGAACCATATCTCCAGCATTGTCTGTCAAGTCTGGAAAGTGGCGAGAAAATCAAACTTAAACAAGGGAAGATACCAGTCAGTGAAAGCTTTTACCTGATGGGGACAGCAGACCCTACTGGTGTATTAAAGAACCATGAAGTCTGTGTTATCCTGTATGTGAAAGTCCTTCTCTTGTTACTTTGGCATCTCAGCTTCTATCCAAGGATGGTCTACTTATCATAGTGCATGGCGTTACATGTTAAAATTTTTTGTAACAAAGTTATGGTGTTATGATTTAGTCATGCATCAAATTACTTCTTCCACATTCATGTCGAGTTTTTCTGATTTTGGAACAATTTTGAAAATCTCATAAAGCAGAGGACTAATAGTGTTTAACCTCCTATCTTATGGAGCTAAAAGTGTAATTTAGATGGCCCAAATATAGGCAAAACTGGCAGGCTTGAGCAATTTCACTTCTTCCCTGGGATTTTTTATTTTCTTTTCATAAAAGATCTTTGAGAATGTAGAGTACTTCTGTCTGTCACCTGTATATCAAATCCTTTGCAATGTACATGAACTATTGTGTATTTGTATTTCCACTGCAAACACTTCAAAATATCAACATATTAAACTTCCTTGTTTATGATTTCATTTTTTCCAATCCTCAACTGCCATCAAAATATTTAATGAGTTCTCTTCGAAATAAGAAACATGTGTCTTGCTGACGATATCTTGCTGAATATGCAGTGACAATGGTCAAATTTCAGGGAAGGTATTAGTGTATCGGAATCCTGGCATGCATTTTGGGGATGTTCATGTTATGGAGGCTGTATACAAGGAGGAGTTGGAAGAGGTGGTTGGCAATGCCAAATATGGCATTTTCTTTTCAACCAAAGGGAAAAGGTCTGCAGCTTACGAAATGGCAACTGGTGATTTTGATGGAGACATGTATTGGGTTTCAAGAAACCCTGAGGTTAGCATCTCTCGGATCAGAGATTAACTGTGGAAACTGTTTGTTTATATACTTATGTAGTTGTGTAAGTGTTTTGTGCTCCATTATGTTGCTTTTGGGCCGTATTTTCTCACACCTTAAATTTCATCTACTGGAGAAATTCAGGGTAAAATCCTAACTGTCCCTTGTTTCCAAAGAGCTTCAGATGGGAGTAAATCCAAATGCAAATTTATTCTGATCTTCTTTTATTTATAAAAAGAAAAAAAGTGGGGGAAAAACTTGATTGTGTACGAGTTGGCTGATGTGGGGTCTATCTATATGTTTTCTAAATATTGAGAGACTTGAAGTGTATCTTCAGTAGTGACAGAACCATCGCATCTATTTTGATCTAATGTTTAAGTTCCCTGGCACACTGAGTTTCTCTACGTGATTTCTATGTGGCATCCCTTGGTTTACTTTTTTCTTTTGTTCTTTGTTTTTATGATTTAATGGAGAACTATACTTCTGAAAAAAACATAGAATCTTTGTCACATTTGGTTCATTTCTAGTTCCTAATAAACATCTTCAGTTAGAGTAGTCAAGATGATTGAGAAAATTTATTTAGCTTGCAGATAATTGCTACTTGTTACGTTTTCATCAAATCTCTCTATCTTATTGTGCTTTCCAAGTCGCTCGTCTAGGGGTTTATGTCATTCAATGTGTACTATCATCCCACATCACATGGAGATAAATCTCAAAGTTCTCTTTTTCCTAGCAAGGCTTCTTTTCCTTGATTATCCAAATAAAGTGGACAATACCTAAGCCAAGTCGTCTAATCAAGATGGACAAGTACACGCCACACCATGGACTAAGACCAATAGGATGAAAAAATTGAAGAGGAAGAATGCAAGAAATCATGTTGTTTGTCCATTTGGTATAGAGCTGTGTACAGTACCTGGTAAAACAGCTTCATTTCTTGTTTGATTTACAATTTCAGTGGTCATTCATATCCCGTGTGAATTTTTGAACATGTAAGAAATGATTACGGGAAGAAATTGCTGAACTCGATTCAACAAAGAGATGATTGCTCAGGAATTGCATTCTAATGCTTCCTTATATATATATATATATATATGTATATATATACATCTTTTGTTTAAAGGTCGAATGCTTCTCATACATTTCAGCTATTAAAATATTTTAAAGCAAGTGAACCATGGAAACGCTTCTACTCAACACCTGCTGATTCGAAGATAAGAAATCCACGTGAGTTTTCAGATATGGAGTTGGAACATGAACTTTTTCAATTATTCCAAGAAGCTCGGGAACCAAGGTATTCACTTTTGGTTATGAACTAAAGTATCTTGGATGATGTATGTTTGGTAAATAAATTCTATATGATAGGTACTCCGTGTGCACTCTTGGACAACTTGTGCTTCTAATAAAATGATCCATAAACTGGTCTAAATTCTGATCGGAGCATATATCATTTGCTGAAGCATTCTACAATATAATCTGCTTTCTGAATCTAAATGGCAACAAACGACTATTTCGTGTGTTTAACTTTAACAAAATCATCCTTCAGATAAAAGTAAAATTCACCTTAATTCTTTTCATCTGTATTAAATACCTTGTGTATTTTATTTGCTACGTTATTCTCGAACTTCTCGTGATGTTACTTTCCCATTTATTTATGAATTTTATTACAAAAGAGGCAACTTTTCTTCTAGGGAACAATACTGTTAGGACTAGTGACCGCTCAAGAGGAGTAAAACATGGGGATTTGTCCTTGCAAACATGTAATGAGACTGTCTCCTTTGGAGTCTTCAGCAAGTGCCTTTTTTATTATATTCATGTCTATTACACTGTCAAATGCAAGTTGTTGCTTTTCCAGAAATAGCTATGAAAACTTCTGCAACCTTTGATCTGTATCAAAACATAGATTCAATAGGTTTGTTTAGAGCTTTTTCTGCAATGATTCCATGATTTGGTTGGATTTATCAGTTTTCATGCAGACTAGTCAAAGTTCAATGGTACATGATGTGCCTAATTCTGGCTCTCTTTTCTTTCCTCTTTTTGTTTTCCTTAAGTTGTTTTTGCTCGCATTTTATCACTCTGGCAGCTTCAGCATGGCGACAGCAGCAGATAGCTGGCTCACATTTATGGATCGGCTCTTGACGTTAGGTGATGATTGTGCCTCTGAGAAGCTTTCTTTGAAGAAAAAGATCATTCAGTTGATTGACATCTACTATGACGCACTAGATGCCCCAAAAAGTGGGAAAAAGGTTACTTTTGCTTGTTTTCAATATTTTTATGTGAGCTCTGATCTTTTAAAATGACCCATTTCTGCCGTTCACCATCTATACTATACTATTAAAATTAAGTAAGGGCATGTATTAACTAATTTGGGCTGGCAAAATGTGTCTTGACTTAAACAAAAGTTAGAAGGTTTAAAGAAAATTTGTTCCTTCTTACTAAAATCCACATACGCAGTTACCTTATTATATACATTCTACAACCATGTATCATTAGAAAATTATTATTGATTGTAAGTAGTTTTAACTTATATTTTGTTTAAAAATTCATTTCATCATCAATCCTTTGAATATGATAGAATTTTGATGAACATATATTCATTTTGCAGTCGAATATTATACACGACCAGTTTAGTTACTTGCCCGATTGTCATGTTTTATGGCTAGAATTGCTATTATAAATAAAATAATCACATTCATATGCTGGTAATATGGAAGATATTACCAGCATACTACTTACATGTTCTGGTACTCACAATTCAGGTTAAAGTTCCTAACGAGTTGCGAGCGGAGATGTATCCGCATCACATGGAAAGGGGGGCTGAGTTTAGCTACAACTCATCCTCTATATTGGGCCGAATATATGATAAAGTACAGGCGTTTAAAAACGATGCTGTGCCCGGAAAAGGTAACTTGAATTGCAATCAACAATTTATGCAAGTCATTCATCAATACTGGTGCAACTTCAAGTCAATAATTCTAGCTGATGACAGTGCTAACTTGACTACTCTGCACCTTCTCCAGAAATCTGGAAATTGCCGTTCCTTGACGATCCGATCCCTGAGCTATACCTCAAGTGGAAGGCTAGGTATAAAGATTACCGAGAAGAAATGACAAGTGCCATGAAATCCAGCGACGAATCTAAGGATCTGGCTGCACGTGATGTTATCCACAAGTACAAGCAGGTATTAAACTTTGCTCCTTGAGTGTAGTTTTCATGAAAAAATGGAGCTGTCATGTTAACGACCTGTGAAAATGCAGTTGTTGTATGAAGCTCCTTGTATGGAAGAAAGTGCAAAGAATACTGAAGAGATCTATGAGGAATCTGTCGCTATATATCATGTGGTGTACGACTATGCAATGCGTCATGGTGTGACGAGATGCAGTTTTGCATGGAAAGTAGCAGGGTCTGCACTGTGTGATCTGTGTGCCTGGAAATTAGCTGGTCCAAAGGAGGAGCCGATTGCAATTTTACCGTCTGTTCTTCGCGAGCTGTTGAAATAGTGGCAAGCATGGCTGTGCTTGTACTGAAATGCAGCCTTATCCTCATCTTTGTTGTACAGTCTGTATGCATGCCTATGTGTTCTCTGTGTATCATATGTCATTCTCTGTTGCCTAGCTATCACTTCGGGTGACTTGAGTATTTATAGTTACATTAACTATGAACTGATTCGAGCTTTACATGTTTAGAAACATGTATTTTGGCATCCTTTACTTGGGAGTATTGGTCTGTCCGATGTCCCTATCAATCAAGTACAATATTTTGGTTATTTCATTTTGATGGAGCGCGTGATAAGATGCAGCCCGTCATAGCATCCGATTGTGGCATGATTCCTATCCAAGCCAAGGTGGTGGTGGTATTCGCCTTACTTCCTACTAATTCTAATTTTAATCACAAGTTAATTTATCCGAATCTAATCAACTCCAACAAAGCAAAATAGGTGTTAGAGATGAAAATAGCCTTAAAAGTTCAATTTGAAATATATATATATATTTGTTATTATTAGTAATTATGGTACTTTGTTCTTTGGTACATATAATAAATAATTATTTACGTTAGATATATTATACAAAAGAATAAAATTTATAAACCAACACATAACATTGGTTGACACTGCTAAGGTGTTCGCAGTGAAACTTTACTGAAGCTTTCGAGGAAACTAATCTTTGTGGTAGCTTGCCATACTGCTGTCTGCTGCTGACGTAGTGAACGATGTCCTTAAATTTCAATTCGGCAGAATATATGATGACACTGCGCAAGGACAGTGATTTTAGTATGAAATCAGCGCGGAGACACGGCCGACATATGGGGCCAGAGCACTGCTTGCTTGCCGAGGTGTAGTGTCATGTCTTGACATCGACTACATCCTTGTTCGGATGGAAGCTCTTAAACGGTTCCTCCTTGTTGGTAAGCAGCAATGTTCAAGGGAGTTCTGTATTTCTGGCGTGATCTCGAGCTCGGGAGGTATGAAGTTTCTTTGTTCAGATACTTAGAATTCTTATATGTTGGTTTTCTGCACAATTTGTTCATTAAATGGAAAAACTCGACTCCTTATCTAATGTTCATTAAATGGAAAAACTCGATTCCTTAAATTGGAAAAACAATTGTTTAAAGTTTCTCAAATTTGATTCGAGCAATGATTGGAAGGTGGGAGAAACAAAGAGAAGGGGGGTTGAGAGGAAATTTCAGAAAATTAGATCATTCTTCATTGAGCGCAAAATTGTCTTACAGAACCCATAAATACAATTGTTTGAAAATTTGGACAAAAATCTGAAAAGAGAATCACAATTCCCTATCAAAATAAAACTTAAATCTTGGGCTTCATCGAGCTTGCAAATTGGTTCTTCCAAAAAAGGAAAGCCTTCAGCTGCAGGCGCCGCCTTCTGTAAAAAATTCTCCTTCAGCCACGTGTCCCCTTTGTCGGCCTCAAAGCTGACGTCGTTTTCTTCCCCAATTTACCGCCTGCTCTAATTGATTCGCGACGACATCGTTTTGCCCTTTTAAATTGATTTCACCCCCATCAAACGGCCAGATTCTAAAAGCGCATTTTTTTGCTTAAATGGTGACAATTTTCTGATTAAAGATTTAGTTCGCGTGTGGGCGGTTTGACTCGGACTTACTGTGGTGATATTAACTGTAAAAGAAAAAACAAAAATGAAAGAAAGAAAAATAAGTTAGAAAGAAAGCGAAGTAGATGTAATTGAGATAACGATGTGGTGAGTGTGAGCGTGTACTGTACTCGCATGTTCACTGTCTAAGCATGTAAGGAGAGCCCGCCATGTGTATATCATGACTCCTCACCTTTTCTGTGCCTTAACCTCAAAAACTTGTACAACTATATATGCAAGAATAGCTACTTGTACTGCAGATCACCAACCCCAGAAGCAGACACCTAGTAAAGTGCATGCATGTGAGAGGGAGAAAGAATGGAGAGTGTATTGAAGGCGCACAGGGGAGGGGAGTCAGTGCTGGACCTGAGCCCAAGATGGACGGTAGGGGGAGGAGTTGAAGATGTCTATGGCGAGGATTGTGCAACGGAGGATCAGCTCGTCACTCCCTGGACTGTCTCCGTTGCTAGGTATCATATCTTGCGCTCCCCTGAATTTGTTTTCCCCTCAGAACGTCGTTTTCGTGGAAATTGCCTGCTGCTTCTCTTTCTTTTCTGGCAATTTTGCTGGTTCTCTTTCTGCTTTGTGGGAAATTCTCAACATAAATGAATGTTTTTTCATCATTTGTGGTGGTTTGATTATGATGTTGATGGTGCAGTGTAGAGAAAAGAGCTTGATTCCTAATCTGGCTAGCTAAATAGATCATTTTAACTTGTACTTCTGAGTAATTACCTAACTTGAAGGAGTGAAAAATCTGAATTTAGTTTAATTTACATAAAAATATTTAAGAATATATGACTTGTGGGGCAGGCCTGGCTAGTCCCCTTGGCTCTGTCTCTGGATTGCACAGTTGTTTTGGTTTATTTTCATACCAATTGAGCAAAAAGTGAAGCTTTGATTTAAATTTCTGATTGTTGAATTGCTAATGCACTGTTTCTGAGTTAAGTTCTATGAATGTGATCTTGAGATGAATTGCATATGAGAAATGTTTGCTGGTTTCTTTTGTTTATACGAACAAATTTTTGTGTTTAGTTTCTGTTGTTCTTCCATTTGCGCCTCAAGATCGCAAGGTTTATGATGTCATTTTGGTTTCTCCCATTTATCAAGAGTTGCCACTTCTTTAAAAATAGTAGATTTTTAAAGTGTTTTGTGAGGTAGGATATTTATATTTCGCCCATTGTGTGAAATAGCGGGTATAGTTTGCTGAGAGATCCTCATCACAACAAAGGACTTGCTTTTAATGAGAAAGAGAGAGATGCTCATTACTTGCGTGGCCTTCTTCCTCCAGCTATTATATCCCAGGAGCTTCAGGTACTTGACTCATTATATCAATGGTTCGAATGTCCTCTACTTTTATTCAGTTCACCTATCCGGCAGCTTATTTTGATCATGATCCGACTATATCAGGAGAAAAAGTTAATGCACAGTCTTCGGCAATATGACCTTCCTCTGCACAAATACATGGCTATTATGGAACTCGAGGTACCTCTAAAACTTGCAGAATTTTCCTTCGCGTTGATGCTGAATGACAGCTGCTTGTGATTCCCAACTGTTGTGTTTTCTGCGTCCCTCCGTTGTTCAATGTTTGTTTGCTTAAGATAGCTGGGGAGAAGTTGGAGACTTTTATTGGATAGTAGATAATGCATAATAAGTGGATTCATTTTGTGTATTCTTTTTGTTTGTCATTTCAGATTTCTGTCTTTCTTGGTTTACAGGAGAGAAATGAAAGGTTGTTTTACAAGCTTCTTATTGATAATGTGGAGGAGCTCCTCCCGGTTGTCTACACTCCGACTGTCGGTGAAGCTTGCCAAAAATATGGAAGCATCTTTCGACGTCCTCAGGGTTTATATATAAGTTTAAAAGAAAAGTACGTTTTTTGTTTTGTTTAGCTGCACTATACTCTGAGCCTACCACGTGAACAAGTTTAAACTGGCAGTTTGCGTTCTATTCACGCAGGGGAAAAATTCTCGAGGTTTTGAGGAACTGGCCTCAGAGGACAATTCAAGTCATTGTTGTGACCGATGGTGAGCGGATATTGGGACTTGGGGATCTTGGCTGCCAGGTGCCGTCCTTGCACTTGTGTTTCGCTCCTATTTCTTTAGAAGCTGTTCTAACTAAGTGCATCACTGTACTAACTAGAGTTTAAATTTCTACTCTTGGCTATCACTGTGGTATAATGTTTCAGGGCATGGGGATACCGGTCGGGAAATTGGCTTTGTACACTGCCTTAGGAGGAGTGAGGCCTTCGGGGGTAAGCATATACTTATGATAACAGACATAAGATGTCTAAAAACCACTTGGAAACCATTATTGGTGCATTATCCTTCTAAAACGAGTTTTTGACTTACCTTTGTAGTGTTTGCCGATAACAATAGATGTGGGAACAAACAATGAGCAGCTACTGAATGATGAGTTTTACATCGGGCTTAAACAAAAACGGGTGACTGGAAAGGTTATATGTCGCCTCTGTGTGCTCGCATCTGATCCATCATATGCAACTTCCTCCTAATTTTTATTAAAACGACAAGCTGATTTTATATTGTGTTTCAGGAATATTATGACTTCTTACATGAGTTCATGACTGCTGTGAAGCAAAATTACGGTGAGAAAGTTCTCATACAGGTTAGTGATTCCTATTACCTACTGCTCTAACTATTCAGACGCATAGTATTCTAACAGTTAGTGAAATTAAACTGAGACTGCAGTTTGAGGATTTCGCTAACCATAATGCTTTTGAGCTGCTGGCCAGATATGGCACTACCCATTTGGTCTTTAACGATGATATACAGGTAATGTGTAAGTCGTCATTGATTCTGTTTCATGAATTCTGCCTATGCTGCAACTCTGGATCCTTCTTATGCAGGGGACAGCATCTGTCGTGCTTGCTGGGCTTGTTGCATCACTTAAGCTGCTTGGCGGTACCTTGGCTGATCACAGATTCTTGTTCTTTGGTGCTGGAGAAGTACATCTCTACTGCTGATTTTCTCTTGTTTGTCCTCTAACTTTTAGCCTCTACGGAAGGAGGGATAATCAGCATGACAGAGACCAGGCTAACCTGTTGATGATCTAATGTCTTAGGCAAATGATGCACTAATAAGTGCCATTTGCTTCTCAGAAAGATGAAGATCAAACACTACCTCCTGTCTCCTTATTTCTTGTAATATCTACTCTTAGACCAAGAATCCATCATATGTCCCAACCAACTTGGGACGAAAATCTAAAACATAAATATGTGCGAAAAAACATGACCTATTTCCCCTATATGAGGGAGAAAAATGAAGACAGCAAAGATAGATATTACAAACAAACTAGAACAATGTTGAAAGGGGCTAATTATTTGACATTTAGCTTCTCTCTGTTACCTTCACCTTGTCCCTTCCAATCGTTTGTTGTCTCTGCTAGACTCTGTGTTTCGCCTTCTTACTTGGAGTACTCTTGTAATTGCAGGCGGGGACTGGTATAGCCGAGCTAATAGCAATTGAAATGTCAAAGCAGGTGAGATATGCTTGATGAATGAGAAATTGCATTCTTTGCATACACAATTCTCTGACCATGATGTCTTTCTATTGCATAGAGTAAAATTCCTCTGGAAGAAACACGTAAAATGATTTGGCTGGTGGACTCAAAGGTAAGCGCTTATATATGCACACACACGTGTATATCAGTGTGATCGTGTGTGTAGAGCAGGAATCTAGTTGGTGTCTTCCAATTCAATGACATGTCTGTATGATTTGCAGGGTTTGATCGTAAATTCCCGTAAGGAATCTCTTCAACACTTCAAGAAACCTTGGGCTCATGAGCATGTGCCTGTTCACAATCTTTTAGATGCGGTCAAGGTCAGATGAATTTAGCCTGGTTTTTTCACTGCAGAAACTTAGTTCTAATATACTTATCTTAATTATTTCAAACTTTACTAGGCTATCAAGCCAACAGCTCTGATTGGAACATCTGGTGTTGGAAAAACATTCACAAAGGAGGTGGTTGAGGCAATAGCCTCCTTCAATCAGGTATTCTCTCTGTTCTCTCCCCACCCAATAACTGAACATAAAACAAGTCTCATCAAGAGTTAATGCTGCAGAAACCTCTTATTATGGCTCTCTCCAATCCAACCTCACAATCTGAGTGCACTGCTGAAGAAGCTTATACTTGGACTGAGGTCAGATGAGCAGAAAGAATGTTAAATTACATATGTTATGCTGATGTCTTTTAGTTTTTAGGTAAATCTATTACCCTTGCATATTTTAGTTAAATCAACTCGACCGTTATCCTTGTTTTGCTGAAGGGCCGTGCTATTTTTGCAAGTGGAAGTCCATTCAATCCTGTGGAATTCAACGGAAAGCGCTTTGTACCAGGCCAGGTTCCTACTTTCCACTTGATTTTTTCCCCATGCGACACCTTGTTAAATCATCAAACTGTATTCATTAAGCTTCTCCTGAATGTGTGGAATCAGGCCAACAATGCATACATATTCCCAGGGCTAGGTTTCGGGCTGGTCATTTCCGGTGCTATTCGTGTGCATGATGATATGCTTCTAGCAGCTTGTAAGTATACAACAGAAAATAATGTATCTAATAAAGGCCACCATTTAGCTAAAGACATTCCTCATCGTTAGTTTTCTCCTAGGGTAAATTGCATTTTATCCTTCTATGCAAATAATAATAGGCACAAACCTCCTCAACCGAAAAATTAAGAGAAATAGCAGACCCTTGAACTTTTGAACAAGAAGCTTCCTACCACCCAAGCAGGGAACAGGTCGTGTTGCCTTTTTTTCTGAAAGTTGAGAGCTTGTGTTAGTCTTTCTTTTGCAGGGAACCATGATGCATTAAACCCTATATCAAAGCTGCTTTAATAGTTCTTTTGATTGCATACCCCCATTTTAGTACTAACCATCACTATTTTCTGCACAACAGCGGAAGCTTTGGCTGGTCAAGTAAGAGACGAACACTGTGATAAGGGAATGATTTATCCTCCTTTTTCCAATATAAGAAAGATCTCAGCTCACATTGCTGCAAATGTAGCTGCTAAAGCATATGAACTCGGTTTGTAGCCCACTCTTTTACTGCATATTAATTGACTCAGGACGTATATTTTCTTTTTGACTAGGTGTTTGTATCGTTAGGTCTGGCAACACGGCTGCCTCGACCTGCTGACTTGGTTAAGTATGCTGAAAGCTGCATGTACACTCCAAGTTACAGAAGTTACCGATGAAGCTCTGGCTTACGATGTGTGTTGTTTTGAGCATGTTTGCTAACATTAAGTTTCATGCGTCTATATGTACCATAAGCTTCGCCATGTTATAAAATTTGATCGGCAGGACACGATGTACTGTTAGAGCATGTAGTTTTCCATAGTGGTTGCAGATAGTTGATAATAGGTGAAGAATTTGGTTGTGGTGTTTAGTTATCGTTCGCTAAACTAATGTGTTTCACACTTTAGGACAGAGTGGAGGCTTGTGCTGGATTGAAGAATACTGGAAGAGGATAGGAAGGACAGAAAAACAAAAGAAACATATGAATAATTTTGTGTACTAAAAATTCCATTGTGTTCATTTGACATGCCATTCAAGCGTTCTGAGTAGCAAGTGTTGATCATTATGAAGGAACCGGTACAACATCGTGACATGAATAAGTGATGAAAGTGACAAAATAAAATACAAAAGGGGTGAGATCTAACGTTCATCGGGTTATTTGTGCATTTGCACGATAAGCTAATTGACGCAAGTTAAATAGTGTAGTGCTTCTTTGGTGAGTAGCTTCACAACGCTCTCTTCCAAGTAGGCTCCTCATTATGTCCACACAGGAGCATAACAGATGTTCTTTGTAGTAATTCTATACAAAATTTCAATTTGTGTCGCTTTAGGCTTTGTTAGAAATATAAAAAAGCTGAAGTAGAAAGTGTTCTTCAGTGAACCTTGCATTTCTCAACAAGGTTGCAAGAGGAAAAATACTGTTGAAAAATAAGATGAGTAAGTGGAGAGAGAAATGAAGACACACCTCGCCAAGAGCCCCTTTTTTTCTTTTTCAGATTAATGGGCTTTTCTTCTATTCGAATATGAAGCAAGAGTACATAGTACCTTCAATATACAAATCTCATGAAAAGACGATCAAATGGATAGAGGACAACATTCGGAGTCTCCAACTTTTGTTGCCGGCGGGGTTCGTAGATCTTGAGCTTTGTTGTGTCTCGAATAAGCATGGGATCGTGGCCAGGAACAACTTGCAACCAGTCGAGGCGATCGCGCAGCTCCATGATTTCTGGATGGCGCCGACGCAGCTCCATGATTTCGCCGACGCAGCCACCCTCGTCTATAACGGTGAGGCTGTGGAACTCTAGAGTTTGGATGGGAGGAACAACATGATTATGATTATTCTTTAACGATTGTTTGAGAGACAGAGAATTGAGAATTAGGGTTTGGAAGTTGGGGAAATTGGGCTGCAATTATTGGGTGGAGCAACCGATGTAAAAGTAAAGTGATTGAAATACAGCAGATGAAGAAGAAATGGATTCTTTGCGCCGGCGGAGAGGAGCGGAGTCGGTAACCAGTTGATTTCTCCCGGTGGAACGTGTTGAGTCACCTTGCACGCCGTCGTTTCTACTGAATCACCTAACACGTCATAGTGTTGAGTCAGCCCCACACGTAAACGTCGTATTATGAGTCATTGCGGCACGTCATCATAATATTCTGAGTCAACACAAAGGACAACGCAATATGCTGACTTTGCCCTACACGTCATCCCAGCTAACTGAGTCAGCGCACATGTCATCAGGAACTGTTGAGCCAGCAATTGATGATTCAGCATACACGTCACCTACTGTTGATGAGTCAGGCGACACATAACTCCAATCTGATGAGGCATTAGGCACCTCTCCCCACGGTGATAAGTCATCCGCCACGTTTTACTGACAGACAGTGACACGTCATCCCCCTTTGCTTACTCACCGGTACACGTTATCCCACTTTGCTGACTCCCCTGGCACGTCATCCACCTTTGCTGACTCACCGGCAAACGTCATCCTCCTGTGGACTCACTGGTACACTTCATCTTCACTTGCTGGCTCACCACGACACGTTAGCATCTGTTGCTGACTCACCACGACACGTTATTATCAGTTGCTGACTCAACAAGACACGTATTCTATACCCAATGTCACCACGCCACGTCATTAACAATTGCACCATAACACGTCATTCTGCTATGCTGACTCACCAAGACACGTCACCCTCCGTGTTGAGTCATCATTGCACGTGACCCACGATGCTCACGCATCACGACACGTCATCTTTTTCTGCTGACTCATCACCACACGGCATCTGTGTTGCTGAGTCATTAGTGCACGTCATCCAGGATGCTGACTAACCAAGACACGTCATCTGCCATGCTGACACATCAAGACACGTCATCTGTCATGCTGACTCGTCACGACACGTCATCCGCTGTGCTGAGTCATCAGCACACATCATCAGTCGTGATGCCTCTCAGCACACGTCATCAATAGGCTGAGTCATCACGACACGACATCTGTCCTGCTGACTCATCAGCACACGTCATCCATAAGCTGAGTCATCATGACACATCATCTGTTATGCTGACTCATCACGACACACCATCAGTCACGCTGACTCATCACGACACGTCATCCGTGGTGCTGACTCATCAGCACACGTCATCTGTCATGCTGACTCATCAAGCCACGTCATCCGCACGCTGACGAATCACGACACGTCATCAGTCATGCTGACTCATCAGCACACGTCATCCACACGCTGACTCATCACGACACATCATCAGTCATGCTGACTCATCAGCACACGACATCTGTCATGCTGACTCATCATCACGTCATCCATACGCTGACTCATCACGACACGTCATCCGTATGCTGACTCATCACGACACATCATCGATTATGCTGACTCATCAGCACACGTCATCCAAAGGCTGACTCATAACGACACGTCATCCGTAATCTGACTCATCACGACACATCATCGATTATGCTGACTCATCAGCACACGTCATCTGTCATGCTGACTCATCAGCACACGTCATCCAAAGGCTGACTCATAACGACACGTCATCCGTAGCTGACTCATCACGACACATCATCGACTATGCTGAGTCATCAGCACACGTCATCTGATTCGCTGAGTCATCCGCACACTCATCTGATTCGTTGCTGAGTCATCATCACACGTCATCCAGGATACTGAGTTACCATGACACGTCACCCTTTCAGCTGACTCATCGTACCATGTCATTTCCCGCTGCAGAGTCATCGTACCACGTCATCTGCCGCTGCTGAGTCATCGTCGCACGTCATCCAGGTCGCTGAGTTGTCAGGACATGTCATCCCTTGTTGCGGAGTCGTCTTGACACGTCATTGAAGAAGCTGACTCACCACGTCATCCTCATTGCTGAGTCACCGTGACACGTCATCCTCATTGCTGAGTCACCGTGACACTTCATCCAGCTTGCTGAGCCACACGTACACGTCATTGGTCTAGCTGAGTCACCCTGGCACGTCATCCCAATTGCTGAGTCATCCGGGCATGTCATCCCGCATGCTGAGTCGCCCGGGCACGTCATCCTGATTATTGAGTTATCGCACATGTCACCTGTTGCTCATTGGTGGTTTCTTCTTACACGCCATCCATATTTGCTTAGTCATCGAACACGTCATTGCTGCGTGCTGAGTCGTTAACCTCGTCAGCGACACCGACGTCATTAGAACCATTCATTTACTACGTGACAACTCCCTATGAGTCACAGGGCACGTTGTTCCCTGAGTCATCGCTTACAATGGCTGCCGGATGTAAACCGAATCTTCCGAAATATTGGCTGAGTCATTTTGAAGAATCTCCGGCCAGATTTCGTGAGTCACTAACCACGTCAAAGGCATTTGAAGAGTCTCCGGCCACTTCATTTATACGCGGCATCAGCCTCCTCACCTTCTTGGTCGTCGCAGTCTCCAATTTTCAAAGACGACGGCTTTCGACGATCTTGAGCTGTGATTTGCCGATAACGGCAGTGTCGTGTCGGCAGTCGAGGCCGATCGCGTTGCTTGGAGATGTTGTGGAAGAAGTCAAACCGTAGAATGATTTTCCCATGACCTGCATAGGAACAAAGTCCTTGTTCATCTCAAAAAAATTCATACTATTTTAATATTTATATAGGTAGCTACCTCACGATAGTGAAACTTTGGAACTAATCTTCAAATGTCCTCAACTGTCTCTCCCATCTCCGCAAAACCCGACTGCCCACCAGCATCGCCGCCTCGGTCGCTGCCGCCTCATCTGTAATCTTCCTGCTTTTTGCTTCTTGACTTTTTCTTTTTTTGTATTCAAGTTTCAATTTCTTTAATGGGTTTCTGATTAGATGCACTTTTATTGATGTTTTAGTATCTATATCAAGAGATACATCTAACTCTTTGCAATCTCTGCTTTTTGTTTTTGTTTTTGTTTTCTTTTTTTCCCTGTTGGACTTTCTCACTCCTGAGTTTGTTGTTTACATGTATTCATTTGGTTTATGCCCCTAAATTTTGTTGTTTTTGTGAACTCATTCTGCACTATGACCCTTAAGTCAGTGGGAAGTTCATTTCTCTCGCTCTCTCTTTTAATTTTTGGGTCCATTTTATTACATATGCATCCTCTTCCTTTTCTTTTTTTTCATACTTCTGTTTGTGTAAATGGATGTTGACATGTGTTTTGGGCATATCGAGTTGCAAAGTTGTGCTGGAAATGTAGTTGAATACTTCTCATTCTTGAACTTGATATGAAGGAGCCAAAAAGGCAACCTATATCTCGTGAATTGAAGAAGCTTGACTTAACATGAATTGCACCCACTAAGTTTGCCGAAGGTCATAGAGTACAGAGTCTTAATGTCTATTTCTAGTGATGCACTCAATTATCTAGTGAATGATTTTGGTTTTTTATTTGATATTGGGAACTTTAATGTGAAAGACACTGGTCGCCTTATGAGCATGATCCGTTCTCATTGAATGCACTAGTTGACATGTATGCAAAAGTGGGAGATCTTGGAGATTCTCTAACTGTTTTTGATAATATTCCAGAACCTGATATTGCTTCTTGGAATGCTGCCATTGCTGGTTGTGTATCTCATGATTATCATGATGTTGAAAAGCAAGAAAAGGAGCTGCTTCTTTCATATCACAGTGAAAAACTCGCAGTGGCTTTTGGACTGATTGCTACTCCACCAGGAGCTCCTATTAGGGTGAAAAAGAACCTTCATATTTGTTTGGATTGCCATTCAGCATTCAAGTACATTTGCAAGATCTAATCAAGAGATATCAACAGATTCGACCACTTTAGAGATGGATCTTGCTCTTGTGGGGATTATTGGTAACATTATTTGAGCCTGATACATTCTTATGTTGCTAAAGAAGCAAGCCACTCAGAATGTAAGTGCTAAAGGCCTGTGTGATAGAATTTTCTTGGATAATGTGGTAGTGTGCTAAAGGCCTGTGTGACAAAATTTTCTCTATTTCTTTTTCTTCTATTTGTGTTCAGTGCAACAGGCGTCCTTGTGAAAATTCTAACAGACAAGAAACGCCTTTTAAAGAAAAGAAAGGGCAACCGACTCTCTCATGTGGGTGATAGTGAGCTTTCTCCAAAAGCTTAGGGGTTGTGGTACCATTTTTTTGTTTTGTTTTGGTTAAAAAGGTTTTGATGTCTATTAATGTTTTCAGTGTGGGGTAAAATGCAATTAGCCCCTGCTAATTAGAGAGTTCTTGTAATTTCTATAATGTAGAAAGTGACGGAGCTGCAAAGGCTATATTTTTATAACTAATTATGAATAATATATTATTTCCTTATGAACCAGGCAAAAAGTTGAGCTACCAATAAAACTGTAAGGTGACAGTTTCTGCATGTTACTATTTTCCGTATCACTATTAAGTTTAATCTACTGGTATAGAAGCTTAGGAGAATTATCACTCATTTCCATAACAATCTTGCTGCTTGCTCAATTATTTGTGTGGTGCATTAACATATTTCTGTGTGTTGCTATAGGAATGTTTTGGTCCTCTACTGTTGAGCTATACAATTTTGGTAAAAAACTAGAAATTGTTGTTAGTTCACTTGCTAAAAGTGGGTTAAATGCTAGTTATGCGATCAAATCAATGCTGGATCTGATTCTCAGATAACTCAGTTATGGCTTATGAGTACAATGTACAAACTTTTAGATATAAGGAATGTGACTTTGCTAGATTATTAGTGTTAAAGGTCCTTGAGACTTGACATCACCGTCAACTTCCTCTGGCTTATCGTTGGCGCTCTTATTTAGGTTCCAAACTCAACAATGGCAACTAAACATGAGGGTTATGCTCGTTGCAGTGACTTTTGGTTTGTCAAAAGAACATCCTCGCATTATTTGACATTGATTGGGGGCCTCACACTTCAAGCTACCACTTAAATGATGAACTATTCTTCCTTACATTTTTGCTTCACTTCTCAACCATTTAGTTCGGATGATAACCTTTCAATCCCTTAGACGACAAACAAAGGGGATATGATCCTTCTAGCCACGGTTATCTGTGCAGAAGCTTTTGAGATCCTCCTAATTAAGTTGGTTGTATCCTATTAGACTGTGGCACTAGGGATATCCTTCTGCTTAAACTGTCATCAAAGAGTAATCACTTCTTCCCTCCTCCACCTGACGAGTGAAGTGAAAGTGAAAATGACAAAATGTGGTCCGTGCTGTTATATGTTTCCGTCCTCTCTTCCAGGTGCCTTCTTCAAGTGCTTGCCAATGTCCTGTTTGTTCAAAAGGAAAAATACTAGGGAAAAGATTGAACTTGCTGAAAAAATATATTATGTTCCTTGGTTTGAATTGCAAATAAATCCAAACCCATCTTTCGTGATAGATAAATGCTGAGATTTCAGTTTGAGGATTTCGCTAACCATAATGTGTTTGAGCTGCCGGCCAGATATGGCACTACCCATTTGGTCTTTAACGATGATATACAGGTAATGTGTAAGTTGACGCTGATATTGTTTCATGATTCTGCCTATGCTGTAACTATCGATCCTTCTTATGCAGGGGACAGCATCTATCGTGCTTGCTGGGCTTGTTGCATCGCTTACGCTGCTTGGCGGTACCTTGGCTGACCACAGCTTCTTGTTCTTTGGTGCTGGAGAAGTACATCTCTACTCCTGATTTTCTCTTTTTCGTCCTCTAACTTCTAGCGGCTATGGAAGGAGGAATAATCAACATGACATAGAGCGGGCTAACCTGTTGATGATCTGATGAATATCTTAGGCAAATGAGGCACTAATGACTAAATAAGTTTGCTTCTCAGAAAGATGAAGATTGAACTCTCCTTCCTATCTCCTTATTTCTTGTAATATCCACTCTAAGACCGAAAATCCATAATAAGTTCCAACCAACTTGGGAAAACGAAAATCTAATAAATAAATATGTGGAAAAACACGACCTGTTTTCCCTAGATTGACATACCCTCATTTTAGTACTAATAATGACTGTTTTCTGCACAACAGTGGAAGCTTTGACTGGTCAATTAATAGACGAACTCTGTCATAAGGGAATGATTTATCCTCCTTTGTTCAATACAAGAAAGATCTCTGCTCATATTGCTGCAAATGTAGCTGCTAAAGCATATGAACTCGGTTTGTAGCCCACCCTTGTACTATATATTTATCGACTCAAGACGTTTATTTTCTTTCTGACAAGGTGTTTGTATCGTTAGGTCTGACAACACGGCTGCCTCAACCTGCTTACTTGGTTAAGTATGCTGAAAGCTGCACGTACACTCCAAGTTACAGAAGTTACCGATTAAGCTCCTGCTCATGATGTGCATTGTTCTGAGCATGTTTGCTAACATTATGTTTAATGTGTATATATATGTGTGCCATAAGCTTCATCATGTTGTAAAATTTGTTCGGTAGGAATCCTGTTAGAGCATGTAGTTTTCCATATTGGTCACAAAGAGTTGATAACGGCTGAAGATTTGGTTGTGGTGTTTAGTTATAGTTTGCAAAACGAATGTTTTACACCTTTGCATGGGGTGGAGTCTTGCGCTGGATTGAAGAATACTGGAACAGGATAGGAAGGAAAGAAAAACACAAGAAGCATATGAATAATTTTGTGTACCAAGAATTTCATTGTGTTCGTTTTGCAAGTCGAGCGTTCGAAGTAGCAAGTGTTGACTATTGTGAAGGAATTGAAATAGTTTCGGGATATAAATAAGTAAAGGAGGTGATAAAACAAAATATAAAAGGGATGAAATTTTAAGTTAACTGGGATATTCGTGTATTTGCACAATAAATTAATTGATGTACGTCAAATAGTGAAATGCTTCTTTGGAATGGTTTCACAAAGCTCACCTCCAAATATACTTGGGTGTTATATCCACACAAGAGTAAAACAAATATTCTTTATAGCACTTTTATACATAACACCAGTTTATGTTGCTTTAAGTCTTATTAGAAATTCAAAAGAGTGGAACTAGAAAAACACTTTTGGAGTGGAAAGTGTTCTTTAGTAAATTTTTGAATCTATTTCAAATTTTTAAGTAGAATGCAAAAAGAAAAATATTCTTGAAAAGGAAAAGAGAAATAAGAGAATGGGGGAGAGAAACGACGACACGCATCTTGCCAAAGGCTTGTTAATTGCCAACCATTCTCTCTATAGAATGAATCTTGGCTGGCTAAACATTCATCATGCCTTAGACAAGCTCTACTCAAATACTTCATTATGTGATAGGACCTTGTGGTTCCTTGATTTTTATAATAATTTGAATTAAATACATTTTAATTTTAAATGAGTAATTAATTAATTCAATCAATCAATTTTAAGTCCACATCAATTTGTGGTTCTAATGTTAATTAATCTAAAATTTGAATATTTATTAATTCAATTAATTAACATCTTTCGTTTTTGATTAAATAGGATCACAATAATAAATCAATTATTTAAGTGATTATGTTAAACTCCTTTAAACTAATCCCCTCTCTCTTCTAGAATTAATTTAAAAATTAATTTTCCAATTAATTTTTCAATATTGTTCGTATTATGTTTTTGGGTTTGATTGGTTCACCTTCAACTAGTGTTGGACTTGCTTATATACTATTTAATTCCACAACTAATTTGCTCTAAGTTAATCAAATTATATTCAATTAATCACTATTTGATTGACTCATCAATTCAAGGGTACTCATCACCATAGATGGTCGTCTAGCAACGGGTCTACGATATTAATTAATAGGTGAAAACGATATGAACCTTCAATTGTATAGGCTTTCTATCAAACTATCTCCCAGTTGAAGTCTATGGCTCGAAATTCTAAATCATTCTCATAATTGACTTTGATATCTGTGTATCGCTCTTGAATATGTTTTTTATTTTTTTAAAAACTATATAAATATAATATTCTAGATAATATATTTTCATTCTACTTAAATAAATAAATAAATAAAGAGTGTGATAGACCTGTAATTATGGTAACTTGTAACTTATTGCTTTTTAAGAGTGATCATTCTATAAAATCAAATTGACGGCATCTAATCGAGATTTCAATAAATTAAAAAAGAAATCGGTGCAATATTGAGAGAAATAATTATAAAAAGGATAGAAATTCATTATTATATTTGATGTCGTAACAACACTACTTGCTAAAAATTAGTAGACGAGATTTGAAGATGGTTCAAAATTCTATCACAAAAAAGAATATCTTATTATGTTGAACCCACTCAAACAACTTGTTTCCAACTCAATCTGTATATGACCAATACATTTGAATTCAATCCTTTTCAACCCATTATAAAGACGTTCTCATTTCCTGATTTTTTCATTAGTGTTAATTTATAAATTTGGAATCGGGTTCGGTCAAATTAATCTATGAATCGTGACATGAAGAAATTGATAAATTTTTAACATAGTAATATTTGAATTTTTGCCCAAAAAACAAGAAAATATTAACATGTTTTCCTTGATATTGCTATATTCTTTTGTCTGATCTTACTTTAATTTGTTGTCCAATATAATACAATAAATCATAAGGCTATCAGGATAGGGTTTTACCCTATTCAAATCTATGATCAAAAGAGATCCTTTATATAGGGACCAAAAATATAATTTTTCAAAAATGATATTTGTCATTAATTTTTTTTTAAATAAAATTTTGCCGGTAAAAATTGGTGCTGATATATATACTTTTCATTTTAAAAAATTATTTTTGCATTTTTAAAATATTCGCCCTAACTATCCGAAACTTGACCCCTCGTCGGCGCCTCTCCAAGCTCCGTCGAGCTCAGAGCTCTATTGTCGCCTCCGGCACACTTCTAAGCTCAGTTGTCGCTGCCATCGGAGCTATCATCCTTATTTAGGTACTTTTAACTCATTCTTCTCACACAACAACCATTCTTATTTCTCTTTTCAATAAGTGTATAAGCATTTCGACTGGGTCTTGTGATAGTTGTGCAAGTGATTTCAAAGTGTGCACGTTTGGTCATTGGGTATGTGAAGTTGTACTTTATGTGCGTCAAGATTGAGTTATTTCTTGTGGCTTTTTGATTATTTCCTTTTGGAGAAATTTGAAGTTTATGTTTGTTTATATTAGTGTTCGGGGATCTTGTGAATTCTTATTTTTCTTCATGGTGTTGGAGTTTCTGGTTGTACCCGCTCTTTGTCAATTTGTACATATTTTTCCTTTCTGCGATGTGGATTTCTCCTGATGGTGAAACAGAACCCTGAGTATTTGTTGCTTTCTTGCTTGATGTTACCTTCTTTCTTTTATGTAAAATTGTTGTCACTCATGGATTCACTCTGATAGATTTGTAGAATTTATTGTTCTTTTTCTGACTGGATTAACTGAAATACGGCCGATTATCTCTTCTAGTAATGTAATTACACTTATCCTGGTCCTACCATCATATGCGGCCTAGACACCATTATTACATGCACAAACTATGTGTCCTAAATGCATCTACACTTTGTACTTAATATCAGTAATTAATTTCCAGTGGATAAGATATTCAATTGGTTTTCTTGTTCATTTTAGTTTTCTTGAACAGCATTCAATAACTGAAAGATGGTTTTTGACAGTATTTACATGTTCAGTGGTTTGGATGTTCATTGTTGTTAAATGCGTGTTGGGATGATATTTGGATGGAGCAAGATTACTAGTAAAGACATTTGCTTTCATTATTTTTGTTTTTAAAATTTTGCCTTTTAGTATACTGAGTTGCACAACTGAGAATTGAGATATTGACATATGATAGATACCAAGTGTTGCCTTGGAACACTTTTAAAATAAAGTCTGTCTAAAAGATGCATTCTTCCTATATGTATTTTAGAAGTCCTTTGACATTAATAAGATAAACGTATGAAAAAGTTATTAATTTTCATTTCCTGAAAATGGACTTTTTATAGATGTACTTTATTGTAAAGTTAATTTAACGTTAATCGCCAAACATTCAATATTTTTCAGAAGACTTCTGTATCTTAAGTCCATTTAAAATGTGTTTTAAAAAGCTCCTATTTTATTTATTTATTTATTTTTGTGAGTGTGCTTTTAACTTTCGTAGTTAAATGTTATTGTGAGATCATCTCTTTCTAGTTTATAGTTGTCTCTCATGTTTTTTGATCTGATGACATCCATATTTAGCCATGCAGGAAATGAAATTGGTTAAAAGCAGTATGAATTCTTCTACTGATAGAAGTGCAGAGGCACTCAGCTCAGAACTGATTTCTGTTTGACCAAATGGCTTTGTTTGTTTTCATTTTTTTAAATTATTTGAAAGACAACAAAAGATATTTTGAGTATTTGTCTATATTTTTCCAAAAAATACTATTAAGTGTGTCTTATTTACCTTATAGTGATACAAAACAAAAAACCAAATATTTAAAACACTCCAAACACACATATATATATATATCATTATATCTCTTATCTTTTTTCTGTGTCTATTGGGGACCGTCCCTTTTTTTGGGCGAAGACCTGAGCTCTATTTTTTGGGGGTGGCAAACCGACCGTCACCCTTTTTTTCTATTTGTCGGGCAATGATCTCTTCCTCCTGGCGACAGGTGTTGCCTTCTTTCAGGGGCAATGGTTGTTGCCTGCAGCAGGGGTCGATGATGACCCTATTTTTGGAGGTAGCGGTCACTGGAGGAGAAGAGGGGAAGGGGAGGGAAAAAGAAAGTAGAAAATAGAAAAAGGAGGAAGGAAAAAACAAAATAGATTTATCTTTTAAAAGTTCAAAATATTATAAAAAAAGGTCAAAATAGCCATCTTAGCAAATCAAATAGTTGTGGAAAACAATTGAAAATTAATCATTTTCGCACAATGCTACGTGCAATAACTTCGTAGAATTCAGGGTAGGAATTTCTAAGTTGAGTTAAAAATAATACAAGGAGAATTTTATGCTATTTCTTTTTTTTTTTTTTTTTTTGCAATATTGCATAAATACTGGAGGGTTTATGCATTCATTCCCAAATAAAATGAAAAATTGCTAGAGTCACCATATTAGAAAAATTTGACCAAACGATTCATAGTTTTACTTAATAGCTCCACAAAGTCCTTGTTCATCTCAAAAAATTTCATACTATTTTAATATTTATATAGGTAGGTACCTCAGGATAGTGAAACTTTGGAACTAATCTTCAAATGTCCTCAACTGTCTCTCCCATCTCCGCAAAACCCGACTGCTCGGTCGCCGCCGCCTCATCCGTAATCTTCCTGCTTTTTGCTTCTTGACTTTTTCTTTTTTTGTATTCAAGTTTCAATTTCTTTAATGGGTTTCTGATTAGATGCACTTTTATTGATGTTTTAGTATCTATGTCAAGAGATACATCTAACTCTTTGCAATCTCTGCTTTTTGTTTTTGTTTTTGTTTTCTTTTTTTCCCTGTTGGACTTTCTCACTCCTGAGTTTGTTGTTTACATGTATTCATTTCTGGTTTATGCCCCTAAATTTTGTTGTTTTTGTGAACTCATTCTGCACTATGACCCTTAAGTAGGTGGGAAGTTCATTTCTCTCTCTCTCTCTCTTTTAATTTTTGGGTTCATTTTATTACATATGCATCCTCTTCCTTTTCTTTTTTTTTCATACTTCTGTTTGTGTAAATGGATGTTGACATGTGTTTTGGGCATATCAAGTTGCAAAATTGTGCTGGAAATGCAGTTGAATACTTCTCATTCTTGAACTTGATATGAAGGAGCCAAAAAGGCAACCTATATCTCGTGAATTGAAGAAGCTTGACTTAACATGAATTGCACCCACTAAGTTTGCCTAAGGTCTACTAACAGTATAGAGTACAGAGTCTTAATGTCTATTTCTAGTGATGCACTCAATTATGTACTGAATGGTTTTGGTTTTTTATTTGATATTGGGAACTTTAATGTGAAAGACACTGGTCGCCTTTATGTTTCTATTCTTTTCCTCAGCTGGAGTATATGCTTTTTCCGGCAGTCTCGAAGTTTGCCTCAACTTATATTTCCTACTCAAAGCTCTTGTCACAGCTATCCCAAACCAAATCCATAAACCAAGGCCTACAAATCCATGCCCATCTAATCAAACTTCGATTGTCCCATGACCCGAAGCATAGGAACCATTTGATAAATTTCTATTCCAAGTGTAAAGTTTTTTCTGATGCCCGCAAGCTGCTTGAAGAAAGTCATGAACCGGATTTGGTTTCTTGGTCCTCTTTGATATCTGGGTATGCTCAGAATGGACTTGGGGAGGAGGCTCTTTTGTCTTTTCGGGAGATGCATGTATTGGGTGTTAAGTGTAATGAGTTTACCTTCCCTAGTGTGCTCAAGGCCTGCTCGAGTACAAAGAATTTTATGCTAGGGGCACAAGTTCATGGGATTATAGTGGTAACTGGATTTGAGTCTGATGTTTTTGTTGCAAATACATTGGTGGTTATGTATGCAAAATGTGGTTATTTTGTAGACTCGAGGAGGTTGTTTGAGGATATCCCAGAAAGGAATGTGGTTTCTTGGAATGCTTTATTATCATGTTATACGCAAAGTGATTATTTCGGGGAAGCATTGGGGTTATTTCAGGAAATGATTTCTAGTGGAATTAGTCCTGATGAGTTTAGTTTGTCGACTATTTTGAATGCTGCGACAGGCCTAGGAGATATTGGTCAGGGAAAGAAGGTCCATGGCTATCTGATAAAGCTTGGATATGAGGGTGACCCATTCTCATTGAATGCACTAGTTGACATGTATGCAAAAGTGGGAGATCTTGGAGATTCTCTAACTGTTTTTGACATGTATGCAAAAGTGGGAGATCTTGGAGATTCTCTAACTGTTTTTGATAATATTCCAGAACCTGATATTGTTTCTTGGAATGCTGTCATTGCTGGTTGCGTATCTCATGATTATCATCAGATGGCCTTGAAATTGTTAGATCATATGAAGAGATCTGGGATTTGTCCTAATATGTTCACCTTATCAAGTGCTCTTAAAGCTTGTGCTGCATTATGTGTCCAAGAATTGGGTAAGCAGTTGCATGCCAAATTGATAAAGATGGAGATAATGAAGGACCCCTTTGTCAGTGTTGGCCTCATTGACATGTATTGCAAATGTCGTTTGTTGAAAGATGCCGTAACAGTTTATCGTTTGATGCCAGAAAAGGACTTGGTTGCTTTGAATGCCATGATTTCTGGCCACACACAGAATGGTGAGGATAGAGAAGCCATAACCCTATTTGTGGAGATGTACAAGAAAAGAATGGAATTTGACCAGACAACTTTACTAGCAGTCCTTAATGCAATTGCTGATTTGGCCGCTATTACTATCTGCAAACAGATTCATGCACTTATCGTGAAGTCAGGTTACCAAGCTGATAATTTCATTTTAAACAGTCTTGTTGATTCATATGGAAAATGTAGGCAGGTTCACGAAGCAGCTCAAGTATTTGAAGAATGCCCAATTGATGACTTACCAACTTATACATCAATAATGACAGCTTATGCTCAATACGGACAAGGTGAAGAAGCATTGAAGCTCTATCTGAAGCTACTAGACATGGATCTTAATCCAGATTCTTTTGTTTGCAGTTCTCTTCTTAATGCTTGTGCAAATTTATCAGCTTATGAACAGGGGAAGCAAATCCATGTTCATGTCTTGAAACTAGGGTTCATGTCAGATGTTTTTGCTGGGAATTCACTTGTCAACATGTATGCCAAATGTGGAAGCATAGAGGACACTAGTCGTGCTTTCTCTGAGGTTTATGACAAAACTGTTGTCTCATGGTCTGCTATGATTGGTGGACTTGCACAGCATGGTCATGGTAAACAGGCCCTCCATTTGTTCGATCAGATGTTGAAAGATGGTATTTCTCCCAATCATGTAACATTAGTCAGTGTCCTTAGTGCATGCAATCATGCTGGTCTTGTTAATGAAGCTGAATGGTATTTTGAGACAATGAAAGAGCAGTTTGACATTGAACCGACGCAGGAGCACTATGCTTGCATGATTGATGTCCTTGGTCGAGCTGGGAAATTGGATAAGGCAATGCATCTAGTAAATAATATGCCATTTCAAGCTAATTCCACAGTTTGGGGGGCACTTCTTGGAGCCGCCAAAATTCACAAGGATGTAGAACTAGGCCAACTTGCTGCTGAGATGCTATATACTCTTGAACCAGAAAAATCTGGTACCCATGTTCTTCTGGCAAATATAAAAAGAAAAGGAACCAGGGATGAGCTGGATGGAGGTAAAAGATAGCATATACACATTCACAGTCGGAGACAGAAGCCATTCTAGAAGTGAAGAGATATATGCAAAACTCAAGGAGTTAGGTGAACAAATGGCCAAGGCTGGGTATGTCCCTAAATTAGAGGTTGACCTGCATGATGTTGGAAAGCAAGAAAAGGAGCTGCTTCTCTCATATCACAGTGAAAAACTTGCAGTGGCTTTTGGACTGATTGCTACTCCACCAGGAGCTCCTATTAGGGTGAAAAAGAACCTTCGTATTTGTTTGGATTGCCATTCAGCATTCAAGTACATTTGCAAGATCGAATCAAGAGAAATCATTATTAGAGATATCAACCGATTCCACCACTTTAGAGATGGATATTGTTCTTGTGGGGATTATTGGTAACATTATTTGAGCCGGATGCACTCTTATGTTGCTAAAGAAGCAAGCCACTCAGCATGTAAGTTCTCATTTTTCTTGGATAATGCAGAAGTGTGCTAAAGCCTGTGTGGCAAAATTTTCCCTATTTTTGTTTCTGCTATTTGGGTTCAGAGCAACAGGCATCCTTGTGAAAATACTAACAGGCAAGAAACGCCTTTTAAAGAAAATAAAGGGCAACACAACTCTGTGTGTGGGTAATAGTGAGCTTTCTTTTCAAAAGTTTAGGGGTTGTGGTGCCATTTTTTTGTTTTGTTTAAAAAGGTTTTGTGCCTATTAATGTTTTCATTTTGGGGTAAAATGCAATTAGCCCCTGCTAAATAGAGAGTTCTTGTAATTTATATAATGTAGAAAGTGAAAGAGCTGCATAGGCTATATTTTCTTGCAGATTTGTAGATAATCACTATATGAGAAATTGTGATTGAGTTTTCTAAACAATGGATCTGAGGGAACTATAATTCTTCTCATGGGTTTATGGATGAGTAAATGTTTTCCAAGTTTGAGATTGGAGAACTTACAGTCTGCATCTTAAAAAGATACTAATGAAAATATAATGAGGGATGCTCCACATTCTCAGATAAGTCTACCCAAAAAATGCTGCTTGACCTTATAATTAGTTCACAATGTAACAAATCAAAGAGCCATACCAAATTTGGTATGTATTGAAACTGAGTGAAAACATTTGGTTTCACTTTTAACTTTTATATAAATTCAGTATTCAGTTCGATTTTGCTTTTTAGTTGTACTCAGTTTTATTTGGTTCTATTAAGTATTTCGTATTCAGTTGGTTGCAAAATTTTAGATTCATTTTATGCATGCATGTGAACATCATTTAAGTTTAAGTCATCTTTAGAACTTGTGCTAGCAGGAAAAAATGTGAGAGATGAGTCACATAGAGACATCCCCCACATTGTCCGGTCATGTTTGAAGTTTGCAAAGAAATTGTTATGCTTTGCATTCTTTACAATCTTATGGTACAGAGAAACTTTCCATGCATAATGACTTTTTCCTTTCCACTTGTTAGGGAAAGCTTCAGCATCCAGGGTGATGATAGACATGGTCTGCTAAATATCAAATTCAAGCTCATACTCCTGTCCGAGTTCATCAAAGGATCTATGAATTTTCAAAGCAAATGCCTAAAGTATTTCATTTTCAATCGCTTCCCCACAAAAAATTGATCAATTTTTTCCAGGAGTTTATCCCAAATGAAAGGGACATTGGAGTGTATTTCTTTACCAGTGACATTGAGAGGTGTTTCTCCATTCTGTATTCATGAACATGTCCTTGACGGGCAAACTGCATTTTCTTGTTGAAGTAAAATACGCAGATTCATTTTCATTTATTGATGGTTGGGTAGTTGATCCCAAAACTCCATTTTGTCCAGGTTATGACACTATATTGAATTACCAACTATCCTTGAAAAGAAGCTATTTTTTTATATATCAACATATCTTAATCTCATTCTAACCAACGCTTGTGTCTCTGTAACTTCAGGCTTGTTTTCTCATCCTGCATGCTTGTCGTTCACCTAGTTGAAGAATATCCAGTCTGTGTCAGGTTGTCCTAAATAGCTGCTCCTAAAGATGGTATGTATTTGTTATATTTTCCTGTGAATTCGTAGCTCTAATGTGAGTGCTAGGGGTGTCATATATATCTCCTTGTTAGCATAATTAGTGTAGTGCCTCTCTGGCGAGGAACTCAACATTAGTTCAGAGTACCATAAACCCACCAGTTTAAGTGGAACATTTGTGATGATAGATTTATATTATCTTGTTAAAAACTTGATGGACACTGAATATTCTTCTGGTATGCTGAATATTCTGGGAGACTATCATAACCACGTTATAATGCATTTAGTGTTAATGTCTTATGCTGAATTCAGGCTACATTATTTCCTTATGAATCTGGCAAAAAGTTGAGCTACCCATAAATCTGAAAGGTGAGAGTTTCTGCATGTTGCTATTTGTCATATCACTACCAAGTTTAACCTACCAGTGTAGTAGTAGCGTAAAAGATCAATTATCACTCATTTCCATAACCATCTTGCTGCTTGCTCAATTATTTGTGTCGTGCATTAACATATTTCTGTGTGACATTGCTATAGGAATGTTTTGGTCCCATACTGTTGAGCTATATAATTTTGGTAAAAAACTAGAAATTGTGTTTGTTAGCTGGTTTACTTGCTAAAAACAGGTTCTCAATGCTAGTTGCGCGATCAAATCAATGCTGGATCTGATTCTGAGATTAACTCAGTTATGGCTTATGAGTACAATGTACGAAAATTTTAGATATAAGGAATGTGACTTTGCTAGATTATTAGTGTTAAAGGTCTTTTAGACTTGACATCAACGTCAACTTCCTCTGGCTTATCGTTGGCGCTCTTATTTAGGTTCCAAACTCAACAATGGCAACTAAACATGAGGGTTATGCTCGTTGCATTGACTTTTGGTTTGTCAAAAGAACATCCTCGGATTATTTGACATTGATTGCGAGCCTCACACTGCAAGCAACCACTTAAACGGTGAACTATTCTTTCTTACATTTTTGCTTCACTTCTCAACCATTTAGTTCGGATGATAATGCTGCTAGTTGCCTTTCAATCCCTAAGACGACAAACAAAGGGGATGTGATCCTTTTAGCCACAGTTATCTATGCAGAAGATTTGAGGTCCTCTTGATTAAGTTGATCGTATCCAATTAGACTGTGGCACTAGGGATATCCTGCTGCTTACACTGTCATCAAAGAGTAATCACTTCTTCCCTCCTCCACCTGACGTGTGAAGGGAAAGTGAAAATGACAAAATGTGGTCCGTGCTGTCATAATGTCTCTGTCATCACTTTCAGGTGCCTTCTTCAAGTGCTTGCTGATGTCATGTTTGTTCAAAAGGAAAAATACTAGGGAAAAGATTGAACTTGTTGCAAAAATATATTATGTTGCTTGGTTTGAATTGCAAATAAATTCAAACCCATCTTTCTTGGTAGATATTTTTCTGGAGGGTATTGAAATAAGACCCCCTAAAAATTCTGCATTTTATTTTGATAGGAAAACAAGGGCTAGTGGTTTCTTATGCACCAGTCTAATGGGATTTTCCTCTTTAGCTACTTTCAGGATTTCTTGTTTTTTTCCTATTTTCCTCTATATTTTTCTGATTGTTTCACCTTGCAGTGAGGTTGAGTTGTAGCAGACGCAGGAATAGGATTTACTCACATGAGAGGGAACTTATTTTTTACCGTTCATTTTTTTTTTTTTTTTTTTTGCTTGCATTTGCTTTTTTCTTCTAGTTCGTAAAATGTGGTATGACTAAGTTTTTCTAAAACTCTTCTAAGTAATTCAGTAAAGAGCACAAGGATTGGCTTAGGTGGTGGATCTTTTGATTTTTTTATGAAACTGAAATGTAGCCAATTTCTCTAGAGTTTCCAGGTAATCTCCTTCACATATCAGCAACTGAATTAGCCAAGACTACCTAGAAGTCTTACTTAAGCTTCTATAATTTAGAGAGTTGAAAAGAGAAATCAGCCTCTGACATTATGTCCATGAATTGGGCTGACAAGATATATTCATTTGAGTATATTTCTTGTAATTCGGAGAGCTGAAAAGAAATCAGTTTCTAGCAGTTACATTCATGAATTTGGATAACAATGTTTTGAATTTTCAGTTATTTGCTTATCATAAGTGTAGATGTTGTTTGGCCATTGTTCCACACAAGTTGTGGTGTTACTATTTCACTAGCTACTCACCAATTTCGTTATTTCAATACTCATCAGTGGAACCAAAAAGTTTATCCGTCCTACACTATATGAATGTGGCATCAACTCTCATTTTCCCGTCATCTGCATCTCACTTGACTTCTGATTTATTTCCTGTAATGTATCAGTCATTGCATTTGATGCTAATTGCTTCGTTTCATGTACTTTTTCATGCATAGTAATGCTATTAGATTCTAAACTAGTTCCTTTCATTATTCACAAACCTTTTGATTAAGCTCTGTGTATATTGTTTTATGATTATGCGTAAGAAGTTTGTTTCAATACTGCAAAATCTGATTCGGTAGTGTGTGGAACAGTCCATGCAAGCAACTGAATACTTTATAGTTATTCCACTGTCTTAAGAATAAAATTCTGGGTAACCACCCAGCAAGAGATTTGATACCATTGCAAGGAAGATTATCAACTCTTGATAAGCCATGGTTGCAGCAACATTGTTCTGAGTGTGTTATATGTGATGCTCATGATATGTGGAGACACATGAAGATTTATTCTTTCAGTTAGATGCTGGACTGCTTGTCGATGGTTTGAAGGAAGTTGCATTTGCAATGGCCTTATCCAAGGTGGGCAGCAAGGAGATGGAAGGCAAATAACTCGGATGCAGCATTGTATAGAGCCCTGTTAGCAACTACTTTATATCATTTGTGGATTGAGCCTAATAATCTTAGGTTCTAGATGGCTAATAGACTTGTGGATGAACTCGCTAATAACTCTTAAATACTTTTTCTTATTTGGTACAAGGAAAACAGATTAGAAGGAAATACTCATTTTTTAAGTTTACTGAAGAATGTTTTTCTTTATTTTGCGTTAGAAAATAAGTAAATTAATATTATATTAATATGATATTAGTATATCAAAGTTTTATAAAATCTTATTAATAAAAACATTTATAAAATAAGAATAAGAATATTTTTTATTAATAAAAATATTTATCAAAATGTATGGTTCATTTATTGTAAATTATTTAGTTCAAATAAATAAAATTTACTTACAAGATTGTCTACTTGATTGTTGATTTCAATGTAGTAGTTTTTCAACAATTTTGTTATCTTTTCTTTGGTAATTATGTACCGTATTAGGGGGAAATGAGAAAAGAATTGAAGAGAAATTGTATATATATATAGATAATAGAGTAAATAAAAATAAAAGACAACATTTTTTTGTTTCTTTTTGTCTTATACTTTCATTTTTTCGTTCAATTTTGGATGGAAATAAAATTGGATTCCAAAGGAGTTTCATATACATCGAGTTTTATTTTATTTCAATCTCATTTCTTAACCAAGTATCAAATTATCTGTTATATCTTTATTTTTATGTCCAGTTCTCTTATACTTTCACTTTTCATTCAAACCAAATATACTTTTAATAAAATTTGCTATTACCCAAAATCGAATAAAAAAATTTGGCTCAATGTTCAAGTTTACTTTTTTTAAATTTAAATTCAATATTCAGAGTGATACATTTGTTTAGATTTGGTAATCAAATTGTACTGAATATGAAATATTACTTTCTTATATTGTAATATTATATATTAATTATTTTAGTACTATTTTAATTTTTTTTACTTACACAAAATTAAAGATAAATAGAAAATACGACTAGAAGTTTACTATTTAATATTTGAATATATGAAAATAATCCCCTTCTTATACATGGTAAATTATAGCTACCTCCTCAAAGGTTTGATATATATAATTATAAATATACTTTCATTGTTTCAAAAACTAAAGGTACCTCGTTTAAATGGAAAATAATTATGTAATTTCTAAACGATTAGGTAAATTACTATTTTACTTTGATTAATTTTATTTTTTAAATATTTGAAAAAATATAAAAAAGAAATTCAGAGTGGATAAAGTAAATAATATTTAGAACATATTAGTTCATAAAAATATTTTAATTTTTTTAAAATATATAAACTTATAATTATTAATTCTAAATGGCGTTTTGGTCAGGTTACTATAAAAATTGGATCGAAACCTAATAGAGACTAATTGAATAAGTTGATTGTTAGACGAACGTTAAAATTATGAGATATGTATAATTTTTTAGACAATAATAAGGTATTTGTAATTATGTCTAATTTCAACGAGGTGGATGTAATATCTTTTATTTTCACAAAAGAACCAAATATTCCAAAGTGTTAAATTTGAGAGGGTAGAAAGCGAAATTCAGCTCAAAAGAGAAAACAACAACAAAAGATTGAATTTCTTTTTGACTGAAAAAAAGGAAAAAGAAAAACCATTGGTGGGGAGTTTGGGTCAGAAGCCCCAGCTCTTTCAGCAGCTTTCCTCTCTCCCCCAAACTCTCGCAGCTTCAAAATTCAAACTTGAACACACTCTCATCATCCCAGCTACCCCAGAAATCAAACTGAAAAAGGGAAATGGACGTTAAGGATGAGGTTGATGGTCTATTGAGCAGAAGCAGCGATGTTGCTACTACAAAAGATCGCCGTGTGGGTTTGATATATGATGAGAGGATGTGTCAACATTACGCGCCTGATTACGAGGATCATCCAGAATGTCCTGATCGCGTTCGGGTCATCTGGGACAGGCTGAATTCTTCTGGTCTTGCGAAAAGGTCGTTTCTTTAAGCCAATTATGTGCATGTGCGTGTGTGCGTGAGAGAGAGAGATCAAGTATTTGAGGCTTTGAGCTCAAGTTGTGAATGGGTTTTCTCTGTATGTTGCAAATGTGCGCCTATCGAGGTGTATGCTTCATATGTGTGTTTGATCAAGTGTTTGACCCAAGTTTATTTAGATGAATTTTGGTCTTCCTTTTCTTTTTTTAAATGATTCACTGGAGTAGAATTGAGGGACTGAATTATGGTGTTTTATGTCATTTGGTTCTTGAAGTTTACCAGATGGGGTTTCTGATGTAATTGCAAGGGTTAAATGTGAGGGGTAGTGCACTTTGCCCCTCAAGCTAGCTTTCAATTTGTGTGGACGATACACCCAACTTTTGTGAAATGTTACATGAAATCCCTTGATTGGAGGAATATTCTGCTTGAGATTTTAGAATGGTTTAAGTTACGTGCACGTTGCCTCCTAACTTAAAACTATATAACCACCTAAACTATTTAAAGTCTTACACTTCATCATTGAATCTTTATTTCTATTGAAATTAATGGAAGATGTCACAAAAATATTATCTTGTGCTACTTTGTTACTTACTTAATATACACATCTTTCATTTATTGAATAGTAATAAATTATTTTAGTAGTAATGTTCTTTTAGTTTTATGTATGCTATATAATAAGCAATTGTTGTGATATATTAGCATATACTTATTTGTCTAGTGAACTAAGTTGATTAGGACTTGGATTTGATAGGGTTAAGATAAGTTATATTATTCTCATACATAGAGAAAATAGAAAAAAGAATTTTGGTATCGTTGTTATGTATATTTCTCATTTCTTTTTGAGTTTACAAACAATCTAATTTACATGCTTTGCTTAACATTATAGAAACAATTATTGAAGGAATAACTATAAAAATTAACTTTCATTCTCTCATGTGTTTAAAATTAGAATGACCATAAAAATGTTTTATAATTATAGATAGCTCCACATTGGTTGAAATATCCATATGGGATAGTTGAGGACAATAATTTTGGTGAAATATTTCATTTTATTCAATCACAATAAGAATTTTATAGTAAATTGGCAGATTTTAACTAATAAAGGTGGTTAAATCCACATTTTTTAAAGGTTAGGGTGTAAAGCACGCATCATCAAAGCCATTTCAGAATATGTGGCTGATTCCACCAGAAACGGAATCAAGAGGTTTCATGCACCAAATTACAAAGTTCGATGTGTTGTCCACATAAATTGAGTGCTGAGGGTGCAAACTGCATTACCCCCTACAGGCCAGGGCCTGGTGGGGTGTCCGCATTTAACCCTAAATTATAATTTGTTTTGGGTTTTGATAATTGCTGAACTTTTTCCTTTTTCTTTGTTTTCTTTCCAGTTCTGTAACTGTTTTAGGGCTATAGGTGGCTGTTGGAATCATTTTGGTTCTTGTAAATTGTTTTTCCTGAATTGTATTTGTTTTTGTGCCTGGTTATGAAATTGAAAAGTTTTTGGTATAAATTTGTGCTAAAAGGGCAATGGTAACCTTTAAACTCTTGAACAATGTACTCCCCTTTCCTTCTGCTGCGTTAACTTTGATCGCATACTTGAATAATGGTTTGAGCTTTCATGGAATGACTATTTTTGGTGTCTATGTAGAACATTGCTTTAACTCAAAGAAATTCTTGGGGACTGTATTAACGCTCACCGTTTGCAGATGTATTATTTTGAATGCCAAGGATGCAGACGATAACCATTTAGCTTTGGTTCACACCAAAAATCACATTGATTTGATTAAGAATATTAGTTCTGAACGCTCTGAATCCAGGAGAAAAAGAACTGCTGCCAAATTTAACTCTATATATTTCAATGAAGGCTCATCAGAAGCTGCTTATCTTGCTGCAGGATCTGTCATAGAGGTATGACTCTTGAACAAGTAAAAAAAGTACGACATGTCTGAAAAGCAAGTTATATAGCACCCTCAGCCAAATTCAAATGTTACTTCTGGCAAGTGCTATGTTACAATACATTTTAAAACATAGAGAATTAAATTCTTTGCTGAACTTTCAAGGCATCTTTGACAAACCTATTATTATGGATTGAGAGAAAGGTCCACTTGGGATAAGCATTCGATTTCTTGCAACATGTGTTCCTTTTTGTTTAAGAAACTCAACAATTGCCATCTGCAAATCTAGGTTGCAGAGAAAGTTGCTGAAGGGAAACTCGACTCTGGATTTGCTATTGTCAGGCCCCCTGGGCATCATGCAGAAGAAGCTGAACCAATGGGATTTTGCCTATACAATAATGTTGCTATAGCGACAAGTTTCCTATTGAATGAAAGAGTGAGATCTCGTTTTAGTTTGGATTAGTTTAATCATGATTTCATAAATTTTGAAGGGTTTAATGCTTTTGATAAATCTTACTTGTATATTAATCTTATGTGCCCCACCATTTTTCCTACTGTAGAGGGAATTGGGGATCAACAAAATCCTGATTGTTGACTGGGATGTGCATCATGGAAATGGCACTCAGAAGATGTTTTACAAAGATCCTCGAGTACTTTTCTTCTCAGTGCATAGGTACATGAAAATTTTAACAGCTCTTAAAATTGAATGAGGAAATGATATGGAGAAACAGCAAAAAGTAAGCACCACATACACAGAGCTTATTTATTAATTGATTATATCACTATTACTATCTTTATATTTCCTAAAATTTTATGCATAAAGATGTAGATGATTGACAAATTGAACCCGAAGAGCGATTAAGAAAAAGAAGAGCAGGTTTAGGTTTTGATTTTTAGCAGAGCCAAAAGATGGAATTCAGGAAAGAACATTAGGTTCTGGAGATGATAATATTAGTGGGAACAAGCTGCTTTATGTGATGCGCTTTACTAGTTATTGAAACCTTTTATTCCCCACTTTGATGCATTTGTGAACCTTCAGTTTGTGAATTATAGCAAGACAGCTATTGTTGGTTGAATTGACATTTTGATCTCTGTTGTGTCATCTCATAAGATGTTCCTGACATGTCTCTAATGAATCCTTGACGTTCCCTATGTCTGGAATTGGAATAGTGAACATATTAATCTGAGCATGTAGGGCTCATCCTATGAATTACACTGTAATGATTATTATAGCAATGGCAGAGCATTTCTGCGACCTAGATTGTTTAATTGAGTGCATGTAAATCATACTTTTATCCCTTCAGAAAGTTGAATTACCAGGTCTTATATCATCTGTTCCACGTGCTCTCCATGTATTTTGTTTTCTGATTATCAAAACCTAGGGAATACTAACTTATGAGCCGTGTTGGATGATCAATAGCCCCATTCAACCTACTAATGAAGCTTGCCTCTTGTAGATATTGTTTTATATGTTATCATAAGGGGATAAAGTGACTGAATGGGGACCAAGTTGAACAAAGTCTCTCAAATCAATTAATTCAATATTTGGCCGCAATATTCATCTTGATATTCTTTCTTTTCATGTTTAGGAATTTTAATTCTTTCTCTCAATTAGGCATGACTTTGGGACTTTCTATCCAGCTGGTGATGATGGTTCATATATCATGACTGGAGAAGGTCCTGGTGCCGGATACAATATTAATGTCCCTTGGGAGAATAGTAGGTGTGGGGATGCTGACTATCTTGCTGTTTGGGACCACATATTAATCCCTGTTGCCCAGCAATTTAATCCTGACATGATAATAATCTCTGCTGGATTCGATGCAGGTAAGCTGAATATTTATTAACCAACTTCTGAGCTCGTTTTGGATGCATCATTTATGATATGGTTTGTTAATCTCTCATGGCATGTTGTAATTCAGTTCTAAATGCTCAATATAATGATTGGCCAGGATTTGCAATCCTAAATCCTTTACTTTTATAACACGTTTCACATAGTATTCCTTTTATATGTAAGATGCCGGCTTCTCCTTGTCTTTTAAGGTTACATTCATCAACATGTACAGCTGTTAATCATTAATCTTATGCTTATTTCACAGGAGATTATACTAGACACTTGTTTCCATGCTCAATTCATCTCCTGAAACCCTATTTATTGAAGACAAATTATAATAATTTGAAATCTTTTTCCTAAAATTCAGAACAAAAACAAGATCCGTATTCCGTGTCAAAGATTGATGAAGGTTGGTAATGAAGCAATCAAAACCGCTCGCTAACTATTGGTTGAATGCACTAGAAACATTACACTTGTAATGCCGGTGTGTGGACTTCAAGACATTTGCATTTCGGGAAAACAAAAAATTGTGAACATGAGTTATTTGCCCTTTTATGTGTATAGATTTCAGTGGAGGAAAATCATGTGTCCCAACTGGGCTCTAATACAGAAAAGATTGGGACTGTTGTGCCAGCGTTCAGCTGATTCATTCATCGATTTATCCCATTATCAGCATTATATAGACTTTCTACGACTGTCCTTGGAGAGGATCATTTGATATTTACTAATGGACAGAAAGACCATCACTTTGAGAAACTGATTATAACCTACATATTGTATTACTGTAAAGTTAAGAGTTTGAAATGCAGTAGTATCTTTCTGAGGAAATTTGGTGGTTACAAGAAACTGAGTTTTTACTACTACACAGATCCGACCCTGGTTACCTGAATTTGAGTTGGCACTACATAGGTGAAAGTTGGCTTTGAATAGATGTAGTTGCTCATATCCAAATATACAAAGGGAACTGGAATCAGAGCTCTATGAGGTTCATACTTGAGGAAACTTTAAAAGATTCCATCATGGGCACGTTTCTATTTAGTTTGTAAAGAAGGATGTGGGTTGGTGCATACTTTAAACTTTTGCAAATGAAAAAGCAAAATGCTTCCTTGGATTACTAGCTTGTGGGTACTAAGTTCAATCTTGCTTGGCAATATTCTTCACAAAACATACCTTCTGAAACTATAATTTTTATAAAGGGGTGTGCTCTTTGCTTCAAATTGGGAATTACGAGTCAGTTATTTTGCGATAAAAGCGAGGGCACCGTAGCAGTGAATTTTCCATGAAGTCTACTGCAGTCTTGTGTCATAGTGCTAAGTAACTAAGTCAAGCTTGCCCCTGAAACTAAAAACTTACTGTAAATAGGATAAATAGTCCATTTTTGCCTGAGCTAGGGTTCCTATAAGTTCGTGCTTGAAAATGTATTTGGACTAAATTTTATAGGTGCTTACTTACATTGCTTTGGTTTGTTCACTCCATGTAACTGAAGTTGTGTGCTTTTCTTTTTTTAGTTCCTTCTATGTTGAAATTGATTCTACTTTGAAGTTGCCTATTCATGAAATGAAGGTAAACATTTGACTTTAATTACTGTGATGTTGATTTGAACAGCCATAGGGGATCCTCTTGGGGGCTGTCGTGTTAGTCCATATGGGTACTCAATCATGCTTGACAAGGTTTGCACTTGAAATAATTGTACAAATCATTAGTCAGTGAGAACATTTCTTCATATTTTCTTTGTTCAGTGAACTTTTGTGTAATTTATGTACTGTACGTGTCCACTGTCTTTTTCTTTTCTTTTAAAGCTTATTTACCTTGATATTAAATTATGAAACTTTTTGGACTGAGATTAGGAAAATACTTATCTGTTTTCTGTGATGCTTAACATAGTTGATGGAGTTTGCTGGAGGAAAGATTGTTATGGCACTTGAAGGAGGATACAACCTTAAATCATTAGCAAATTCAGCCCAGGCATGCGTTGAAGTATTGCTACAAGACAAGCCTGTTATTGGGACCTTGGAGGCCTATCCTTTTGAATCTACATGGCGCGTGATACAAGAGGTAATAGTTCCTATGTTTCAAGTTCAGTTTCAATTTGTTACTTATGCCTTCATACTGTTTTGGTTTATCGAAGAAGTAATTATAGAACATTGATTCGTTCAAGCTATACTAGCATCTTATGATATGATTTCTTATTCTTTTCAAAAGTAATGCTTTCTTTTATCTCTTTAGGTACGCCAACAATTAAGTGCATATTGGCCGATACTTGCTGTGAAATTATCAGACAAAGTGATCGATAGGAGAATAACTCAAATTGAGGTAAGTTCTTATTCTTCTTCTGTAAGGTTCCACTGGTCTTTTGCCTCAACATTTTTGGACAACATCAGTGGGTCAGCATGCTAAGCATGATGTGAGTACGAAAAAATTCAAACTTTTATGTTTAACTAGCGGACAGGAGAAGGAAAAGTGTTATGCAGGGGAACATTATTTATTTTTGTGAAGTTGTGTGGTACGACCAGGAGGGAAATAATCCTCTATTCCCCCGCTTTTCAGATATAATAAAAATAAGGCGGGTTGTAATTTTTAATGTTTTAGTGATGCACCCTTTTTTATTTGTGGATAAGAACAAATAAAGAATCTGGTAGAACAATTTGAATTATGAACAATCAGCTGTAGATTAAACGTGAAGCTGCTCAATTGCAAGTTTTTCTGATAACCACACAGCAAGAAACTGAAGTATTTGTGGGATGCCAATATCTAAGCATTAACAAGGGCGTTACATTAGTTCAAAACTACTAGTTGTATTAACAAAACCAAAACATCCAAGGTACAATAAGTCTAGCCCTGAGCATAAATCCACATATACTAGATACTTTTATCTAGGCAAGAAAATCATTTAATTAGTAAAAATTCAGTAAAGTAGTGTTTGTTAATTACATTATAATCAACAGGCTACCTTCTAGATAAGCATGCTTGTTCAAGTTTTAGGTCTTCTCTTCGCGGTAAGATCCTATAATGGAATCCCTGAGTTAGACTGTCAAGTTCCTTACGATCCAGCAATACATGTAAATTTCATGTCAAAATATACATGTTGCCAGGACATTTTGTTGACATTTTATTCTTCCCTTTTATTTTGGTGCATCCAGTCATTGAACATTCCATCAATAGCACTTGTGGAATCACCGCTGATATAGTCAAATATTGATGGCATAGCTAAGTATATTATAAGGACTGCCAAGTTTTTAAAGCGCGTAAAGGAGTACATGAATAAAAATGGAGGTATAAGACTTGGCGAATCAGATTACCTCCTGAAGAAAAAGGTAGTAGTTGCTATCGTATTCATTAACTGTTAGAGGGTGTGACATGGCATATCTGGGTTTTATTTGCCTTTGCTTCCAACTTATGGTGCATGTAGTAGGAAAACATGCATCTAACTGGATAGGGAGAAGACAGGCAACATAAAGTATCTGACAATCATTATGATGAGGGACTACAAAAATGAATTGGACTTATTATGTCTTCTGACTCATAAGGTTCCTCATATTCTGCCTAGTTTTGAAGAAGCAAACCTCGGAGGTGTTTTGTACCATTGCTACCTTACCAAGGCCTATTGTCCTTGTAACCAACTATCAGATACTTTATGTGTGTTTTCGCTTCTGCTTCCCTTTGTTCTGATTCTCGCTTTAAGCTCAACCAAACTTTGTATAATACAAGAACTAATGGCATGTCCAATTTTCCGATTCCCTCTTGTAGTATATTCTGGGTTTCATCCATTGAATAACATGAGCACGATAAATCTATCTGCTTTAGCATTGCCAATGTATAACCCTTCTAACAAACTCTCTAATTCAGTTCTCAAGCTCTGATTCTGATGATGATGAGCATGAGCATACTCCTTCAATTGCATTGGATGGCTTCAAGACTGTTGATGATGTTATACAACCTTTTGTGAATCTGAAAGTCAGTGAAGATGGTCAAGGTAATAGACACCCTAAAGTTAAGTTGGAAAAATGATCTGCTTATCGAATTAATTTGGCTGAATGAAGTGTTGACTGACTGCACATAGATCAAGAAGCCACTACTTGGAGATCAGAGCTTTCCAAAATTAACATTTGGTATGCAACTTATGGATCAAACATGAGCATATCAAGGTTTCTCTGCTATATTGAAGGTGGACAGGTAGAGTAGTCCAATTCTTTGTTATGGAACATGCCTAATCAAATTTACTAGTTTGGAAACCTTCTATAATTAGTTGAGTTCATGTACACTGATGTTTTGTTTTTTGTAATCTCCTCATGTTATAACTTCCAGACAGAAGGGATGCGAAAGCCATGTGTGGGTTCTGTGGACAAAACCAAGCCCAAAAAGATTATCTGGAAGACTTTCCCTCATCGTCTATTTTTTGCTCGTGAGCGTACATCTACGTGGGGTCCTGGTGGTGTTGCTTTTTTTCATCCTAAAAGTAATGATCAGGAGAAAACTTATATGTGCCTGTACAAAATTACGTATGTAATTCGTCCCGATTCATCCTTTTAAGTCATTGTCTAGTAATTTATTCAACTCTTTCACGATACAATGACAATATAAACATCATATCTATTATGTGTGTATATATATACTGCTTAAAATCTTATCTGAGAAAAGTTTATATCAGGAGTAATTGCTGTAGTTCTAATATTAAATTTTGCCAGCCGCAACTTACTATGAGATCTTTGTGTTTATTCCTTTTTCTCGTTTTGTTTCTGTATTAGGCTGGAGCAATTTAATGATGTGTTGCTTCAGGAGAATGCTTCAAGCTACAACATGAGTCATCCTTTATTTGATATGACTGCGTTACAGAGTATACAAACTGAAAAGTGCATCTCAGTGGAGCCTGTCCAGGTATGTTTGGAGTTCCGTATTTTGTTGCTCCTTGTTAATCTGAATAAACTTGTGCAATTTAATTTCACCATCAGTATAATCCTAAACCATTGATGCGTTATTCTAATAGCGGCCCACCTGCTTTTCTTCTGATAGTAGTTAAATTAGTTTACATCAGGGATATTAAGTGATTGAAATCTTTATTTATGGTCCCACAATACTGAACTGGCTTCCCAATCAGAATTTCTTGTTAACTTTCTTGAAGGAATTTTATAAATTAGGATTTTTCAGTGTACTCGTATGGATAAATGAAAGATGGAAAATGAATCACTTATTCTTTCATCTGCCTTTTACCAACAAAAATGATCCCATTTTCCAGTCGATATTGGTAGGAAACTTAAGTTCTATCTTAACTCCGTCTTTGTATAGAGCTTTTGGCTGCAAGAAAGCAGGGCCATATAATGCAGACTGAAAATGAATGAGGTGTCCTTATATGGGTTGGATCTCCTAAGAGATTTTAATTAAAGTTGAGCATAAATGTAACTCATGATTACCTTAGGGGCATATCAGGTTAAGTACATTTCTTTTCCATTTTGTTGTGACGAAGACTAAATGGCACATGAAATCACCATTTCCACCTCTCCCTCTATCTTTTTCTTCATATTTTTCAACTATACATCTCCATCAAGAAGTGAAAACCTAAGTACATGCATGATAGTGGGTTTTGGTTTAACTAGTGTGCGAATATCCCAGTTGAAATTGCTAGGTAACAAATGGTCTGAGACTCTGAAATTAGCTATGTCAAGCAATGGTATGAAAATGGATGTGTTAAATTCTGACCCATACCCTTCCATTCTCTCCTAGTAAGCTCCTACTAAGATTAAAGTAGGATAGAAAAGAATTTCAATTGGAGTCGAGTTACTTCTTTTGCTTCTCCCTTTTAATACACCAATAAGAATTACAAGTTCTTTCTCATCCTCCTCGAAGACTGAAAATTTAAAGAATTACATTTTCATACCTGAAATTTTAGTTGAAAGGCGTTGATGTTGCTTAGTCGGTTTTTGACAAGTGGTTTGTTATATATCAAATCCGCGCAATTATATACATTTAATTCATTCTTCGAAATTAGTTATGTCGAGTCATATTTCCTATTTTCATATTTTCATAAAGGTTAATGCATTATTGTATAAAAAGGCCAGAGGTTCTACCCTACAACTGATTATTATTCTGAAACCTGAAATCTCGTTCCCGCTATTAAATATTTTCGATAATTCTGGGTTCAAAGTCCGCATTTCACTTTTCCAAATTCCTGTCCTATTTCTATATCTGTGCATTTTGTCTCCTGTTTCTATATACGTTCGCTCTAGACAACATTGTAATAAAAATTAGTTCTTTTTTTCTCATGAATGCAGAGAGGCTGGTACCATAATGTTGTTTACTTGGGGAAGGAGGAAGATATTCCAATTCTCACAATGACGTATGTTTATAAACATCTGTTATCATCTTTCCTTCTTTATCCACGTCACAAACTCCTACGAAAAATCGTTTTTCGATTTATGTCTACTTACTACATATTCAGGTGCACTGCTTCGGATGTTGATAGCTTCGTATCTGGTAAATTCCCAATAAATCCACCATGCAAAGAGTATGCTAATACCTTGATCAAAGGGCTGGTCGAAGGAAAGCAACTCTCGGAAGAGGAAGCCTCAGCTTACATACACGAAGCATCTACAAAACCTTTGTGATTTCAATGTAGTGTTGTCCGGTAGAATTATTTGTCTATGAATGATTTCATTTAGTATTTCTCCTATGCAATTCTTGGCTACCATGTAATCATAGCCAGATACTGGAAGTTCCATCGGTAGGTAGCGTTCAGTGTTGTTTGAACTTGGCTGAACTGTTATTGATCCTCACAATAACTAGACGGGTTTTTTCTTATATGCATCGGGTGTGACAGTTACCAAGTAGAATATTAAGCGACGTTATAGTGATCCACAGTACGTTCAACAGGCGTAGGTCGCAGCATCTGGTGCTTTTAAATCCAGTGTATATAAGAACTATCTGTTTAGTTGATGGTGTATATATTTTGGCTGTCTGTCAGACTTTTATCTTTTTCATGGTCAGTTTGGAATTTATATAGGTTGATGATTGATATATATATATATATATATATATACAATTTCTTGCATCCAAGAAACGAGAAGAACAAGAAGAAGAGTAGAGAAGACTATCTGTTCAAACTTGATTATCTCAATGAGTTTTTTTTTTTAATTTTTGAATTTTCCTTCTTTATAATAATGATATTTACATAACCACATTAATATTTTAATAAATTAAACAATTAAGCAATATATTAATTTGATTGATGAATCAATACAATAAAAAATCAAATAAATTTTATATTAAACTCAAATACAATAAAATAAGTACGGATACATCCAATAAAACTCAAACATATTATGTTTGTTTTCATTTTCAAATTATTTTCGAAACAAGTTAAAATATACTCAATGTTTGTCATTATTCAAAAATACCATATATATATACACACACATATACATAAATATATATAAAAAAAGAGACATGATTTGACAATGATTTAACAATCAATATTAATTTTTGTCTCCTAAAACACAACATTAAACATATAATACTTATTTTAAATTATCTCCAAAAATAAATCCAAACATACATACTATCTCTAATACACACTTATTTATCTTTGTTTTTCTCTTTCTATCTTCACAAAATACTCAGAAAATGAATCCAAACATTATGATAAATTCTAAGTTATTTATAAATAAAATCTTGAGCTTAAGCTGTCATAAATAAATGGAACTTCCAGTACACTGATTATGAATTTAAAACCTCATAGTCAGTCCCCACAAGAAAAAAAGGATTGAATTGTTCATAAGTTGTGGGATTATATGTTACTCCAAATTCCAAGGATCTGATTCTGATTGAAAGCGGTACACATCTCTAAAATTAACATTTGCTCTGAATAAAAGAATTTTATCATTTTATGAATTATATTTTATTTCATATCTTTAGGGTCTGCTAGTCAACTGAATACGGCAACTAGGGACGAATCCTATTTGTCATATCAACACGACTTTACGTATTTCTAGTTCCATAGCTGTCTTTTACTTGTAATAAATTATAAATATTATTATCATCAGCATTTTAAGAAAATTGGTGTTTGTCCTCTAATTATAAGAATATGACATAATTTAAATTATCTATAAAACATAATTTCGTAATTTAAACCCTTCTTTCACATATAATTTTAATTTTGATGCAGTTTATACAACTTCTCATGGGCGTCAAATATTTGATCCTTGCCAAATTTTGAAGTCAAAATATCTCAGACATAAGTGCTATATAATAACTAATGGTCATAGATGTCATGTCGTACAAACATGACCTTGCATATTTTGAATACTATATTTGCCTTTTTACTTGTAATAAATTATGAGTATATATTTGTTCATATACCTCAAACAAATTATAATAATATATGTTGATGAAATTTAGCTAAAAAGAAAAAGTAATACCTATGTAGATAATTCAGAAAGAATGATGGTGATTCCTTCATCCTCAATCTTCTAAGAATAGAACCTCAAGTACAAATAGGGAAAAATGTGATTTTACCATATGTAATATACTATTTGTGCATACTACCCTTCTATTAACCCCTACAAAATGCCAAGGTTATTAAAAATGGTAGAAAAGACCAAACAAATTCTACCACGGACAAAGATGATGAACTTGAGACAAAAGCTCAATAAAACTTCACTCCCACCCATACAAAAAGAGAAAGAAAGAAAATTGGAAGAGCAGCAGATGAATCAGGATACAACTTTTCTGCGGCACAAAGGGCAAGAATTATGGATGGAGAGCCAGTGCGATATGCACTTCTCATGGAAGACATGGCCGCAGTCGACTTGCTTCCCCGCCCCGCTAAACCCCTCCATACAAACACTACATTCCCCACCACAGCCCACAACCACCGTAGGCATTTCGTCGACCAGGCGGCGTGTTGATTCGTCATCCGCCTGCCGCTTACTCACCTTCGCCGTTGAGTCTTCCGGCATCGTCAGGGCCAAGTCCAGATCGAACATTTCATCCATAGCCATCTGTGAGGACAACATGCCGTGTGTATATAATTGATGTGTATAGTGGGGAAGAGAAGTTTAAGAAAGCAGAGAGTATATGTATAAAGAAGTGGAAGGAATATCGTTGCCTCTCATGGATTTGATACTTGAATTTATAGGAGTTTGGTGGCGGGCGAGGGTGCTGACGCTCATGTTTGCGTAACAAAGTCAGAACCGTAGACCAGAATGAAAAGCACTGAGGTGAAGAATAATCCTTAATAATGTCGTTAAAAATGCAATAAATATAATACTTTATTTTAGAAGAAATTACAATCACGTACCTCAAGATTGACATAATTATTATTATCTCTTTATTATTTAAAAAATTATAAATATTTCTGTTGTTTGATGAAATTTCGTAATTTTTGAATGGAGTATGAAACTGTTAACTTTAATCTTACTCTAATTTTTTTTTAAAATAAAAATAAAAATTTGTAAAAAAATATCAGACCTGATGGACAAAATTATAGAAAAATATCCACTTAGTCCGTTAAAAAATTAAAAAATTATTTAAATAAGTAAACTTATAGTTCTTAGTCAATAAGGGTATTTTGGTTAGTTCACTACAAAAAATGGATGAAAACCTAATGGAGACCAACAAATTGAGTTAATTACTAGACAATTGTTAAAATCAAAGAATATTAATAATTTTTCAAACAATGAGAGAATATTCATAATTATGCCAAATTTTAGAGGAAGTCGTTGTAATTTAACCTTTATTTTATTATTTGTATGCATCACAAAAGTTTAAGCTTATTTATTTTGATTAATTTATTTTCATCAATCCAAGATGGGAAAAATGCAATTTTGATCCCTTAATATTTTGGGATAGTGCCAAATTAAACTTTATAACAAAAAAGTTCCTAACTTATAAACCATACAATTTTGGTCCAACAAATTCTAATTTTGCTAGAAAGTTTAATTATAGAGCATGAGACAAATTTCGTCCAAGTTAAGATTTTTTTCTACTAAAATTTCTATTTTTCATAAATTACATCTTTTATTATGAATTTGGAGTTGATCTCAATTGAAATTATCACTACCCTTATATCAGTGGATCAAAATTACATATTTTTTATTTACGATCAAAACAAGTTTAGCGCTTAAAAAGAAAATGTGACGGATACGATGGTAATTATATAATATGAACAAGGGTAAAATAATTATTACTGTAATATGACAGAATCTGTCTCTTTACATAATTGAAGAGCACTCTTTTAGTTCTTAATACTTTTGTCTGTAAAATTTTGTGGTTTTACAATTATTTTATTAATTTTCATTTTCCTCTCTTCCAACGCTCACTCTTTTTCATCTAATTTCTAATAACTTTCTTCAAGTTTTAAATATTTTATGTAATCAATTAATATATATTTTTAAAATAATAATTAAAATTTAGATTTTAAAATCATGTAAACCGGCCATGTATGCTAATTATTAGGATTAATTACACTTAAACCCCCTCTAAAAATGTAAAATTGAATATTTTTTCCAAAAAAATTCAAAATTACATCTACACCTCTTCTGAAAATTCATCGTTTATACCTAATCCCCTTTTTTATGATTAGAAAGAAAAATGCTGATATTTGTAAAAAAGTTACATAAAAAATTTAAAATTTTAACATTAGATACTTCCTCAAATATAAATTTTCATCACCTTATAAAGAAATAATCTATATTTAACGTGTGTATAAGCACACGGTTCCCGCGAACATATAAGAAGAATTTTGGTGTGAGATGATGAGAATAAAAAAATATTAAAAGAGTAAATTATAATAATTAAATATGGAGACATAAGGTAAGAGAGAAATGTGGGGTAGTGGGTAGTTTAGAAAAAAAAATTATAAAATTATTAAAAAAATATTGGAATTACTAATCTGATCAAATATTTTTAAAGAGAAGAAATGAATTGAAGGGTAAATTAAGATAATCTAAAGTTAGTACGATCAAATGATTTTCTTTTATAATAGTATATATATATATATATATATATGTTGGGTGGGGTGGGTACGAATGCATGCTTGAATTGAATGAGTTCCAATTGATACAGTAACTTTTATGCATATTTTAACATTATTAGATACAATGAATAGTTCGTAGTTGTAATTGTGAAGGCTTGCAATTGAATCTATCAAAAAAGTACGTAATTGTGGAAGTTTGAATTGAACGACATTGAAGAAAGGTGGTATGCGATTTTAAACCGATGTGGGTGGGGTTGTCAATATATTAGGGCGTAAAAGCACATTCCATACACCCTGTTGTTTAATTTAAATTTTTATCGTATTTATTTAGTTAAATATAAAGAATAAAAGATAAAATGAATAATTTATCAAAACCATGCATTACTATCTTTTAATTTTAAATTATGTAAATAAAAAATACTATGTCATAAAATAATAAATATATTAAAAATTTACCAATAAAATGTACCAAAAAGACGTCTATTCCTAACAGCCAAACCACAAAAATCGAATGACGTTCAGCATTTTGTATATATGTCCATGACACGCCAGCAATTAACAATAACTCAACATGACATGTCGGGGGATGGTATGTAATATGAGAATGCCCAAAACGAGAAAGAAAAAATATCACTTTTTAAAAAACGTGTGATTTTAAAACAAGAAATCTAGTTTTTAGTAAAAGTTGGGAAACAAATGATTTTATAAATACAAATTTGTTTCAGAATAAAATAAAAATATTATGTTTCATAATAATTCTCAAATTTGTTGAAATTTTATGGATAACTGCTGCAAACAATCAGCAAATAGGTGCAAGAAAAAAGGCTCTAACTTCAACCATTTCTGTACTGTTGAAATGAGGGCATTTTGGTCCATAAAGCTTTTTTAAACAGCTACAATTACGATTGGAAACGTCAGGAGTCTTTTTGGTATACTTTATATATACTTTAAGGATGTGTTGACGATTTTGGTGATATTTCACCCTAAACTGTATTAATTAATAAATATTTTAGTAATTAAAAAATTATTTATTTTAAAATCCTTACACTCGATAAATAATTCGGACAACGACATGATGTTTGATATATTTATACAAATCATCATTATCTTTTACATAATTACAGAAATCACAGTTAGCAGTAAAAAAAATGAGAATAATTTATAAATATTATTGATATTTTTGGGGTATATGTATAATTTTCGAAAAGTGGGGTACAATGTTGATTTATTAGCTTTTCTAACACGTGGCTGTCAATTTTTACCAAAAAGCGCACTCAAAATCCTAACTGGGTTCAGAGAAAATTCCTTCCATGCACAAAAAGCTTTCATAGTTGAAGGGATAATGGTGCGCCAATACTTCTAACACTACAAGACAAACTAATTAAATTTATCATTAATTAAGTTTATTTTTTAAAAATTATTTTAGTGATTCATACGTTATCATTTTTAAAGTTCATATTTTGATTTATTTTAATTAATATGATATCTTTAATTTTTTTTAAATCAATGAAATAATTTGAAAAAATTAATTCCAAACAATTATATATCAAGAAAATATTTTAGCATAAGGGACTAAATTAATGAAAAATAAATCTCACAAGCAAGCAGACCCGCATGATCTTGAGATAGATCTAGGTCACATAATTCGCGCATTTACATTTTACACTGCCAGCGATATCGTTCTGGTGGGTTGAGTTATTGAGGTGGAACAATATTTTTTGCCGCACCTCACATTTAATATCGAGTTTTAAACAAGACATCAGACTATACTATTTTAACTATTCATGTTAATCCTTCAATGTAAACGTGGCCTCAAGGGATAATAGCGACCAGAAACCAGAACTAAGATTTATTTGTTCCAACTCTATTTGACTTAGAATTTGATAATTAGGAGAAGTTGAGAGTATTATGAATTTTCAAATAATGCTACTCGTATTTGTATTTCTTGTCCCTTTCTTTCACAATCACAATAATTGCAGCACCAATTAAGAGGGCTCCACTTCTAAAGTCAAGGTTTATTATTTCCATTTATTTTTAAACTTTCAACTTAAAAATAAATTAAAGAAAAAAAATTTAAAATTATATATTTTTTATTTTTCTTAATTTCAAAAATGAGATTGGCTTTCAAATTTAACGATAACGTGTATCTGCATATACAATCAATTATAAAAATATAAATTCAAACGCTGCAAGTATTTTTCTTAAAAATAATTATATCAAAATTAATTATTATGCAACCATCGAATCAAACTGTGACTAAATTTATGACTAGCAATCCATTAATTATGGTAGCCGCCCCCCACGAGAAGAAAAGGAGATAGGCTAAAAAGGGTCCATCACAAGTGAGTGATGATGATTGAGGTTTTCATACTTTGATTATCAAGTGGGATTACATTTACATGTTGCTCAGCTTTACCCAAATTCCAACGATCTCTAATGCTGATTGAAAGCTCAGTCAGACTCAGATACACACCTCAAAAGTTACCATTTGGTTTCAACTATGAACATCATCATTTTGTTATCTTATGAATTATTTAATTTCACATCTATATATTTTTTAATATTAGTCAACTGGATAAGGCAGCTAAGGACGAATTGTAGATGTCATGTGAATATGACTTTGCATTTAAGTGAAATGAAAAAGAATACTATTTTTTTTTTTTTTTGGGTATTATAGTCACGAGCATGCGACACATTTAATCCTTCATCTTTAATAATTATATATATATAGCCCTGTAGATTAGACGATTCTTCACACATATAATTATAATTTTGATTTATTTGATCCAGGGCCTTACACAATTGGTTCAAGACATTACACGTTTGATTTTGACACTGATACATTTAGTTCTGAATTAACAAATTTGACCCTCCCTAAATTTTTCGGCAAAAATGTCTGGTTGGAAGTGATGGGTGACATGATAGGTATGATGTTTGCATGTTTATTAAGTAAGGGAAAGCACCTCTTTGACGTCTTTTTTTTTTTTATTTTTTAATTTTTCATCTAATATCCCACCCCATTATCTTTTGATAGTTATTTCTTTTTAATTTTATCTCCCTTTTGTTACCATTTTTTTTATAAGTTTAATTTTAATTTATTTATCTGTATATACTTTATTAAAAAATAAAATTTTATAAATATTTTATTTTAAATGATATTTATAACGTACATTCATAGGATGCGCCACAAATCACTAGTTTTTTATTAAGTGCGAGGGGTGAAAGTAACCTCGTTTGGTTGTAAAAATATATATTGACTAAAATACCCTCAATAATACTGCCGATCTCTCTGAATTTTTCTATCAATAGTATTTTATTCATATAAATTTTAAAAAATTATTTAAGAAATTATCGGTTCTAATTCGTTCTTTACTTTACTTTTGCTTTTCTTTTATATATATAATTAAATAAATATAATAAAGATTTAAAATTGTTGACACGCATTGAATGTGCTACCATATATGAGTTTTAATAGTATTGAGGTGTGTTAGTCAACTAAATATGACAAGTGGGGACGAACCGTAGATGTCATATGAACATGACTTGGCCTATTTTTCCAGTTCTATAGTTGTCATTTATTTATAAAAAGTTATGTATATATATATATATTTATGTATATATCACGAATTTATTATAATAATAATATATCGTCATCTGTAACTTTCTTTCAATTTCTGTTGTAGATATAATTCTGTAGCCTAATTTCACGATTTTTTTAATAATTTTAATTAAAATAATCAAATAATTCTAAGGATTGTGATTCCATTGATCCCCATATTTTGGAAAAACAGTCTAAAAATACAGAATAGGAGAACTACACTTTTCGTTCTTAATTAAACAATACTATTTATATCATATCAATTTCTAAGTTAACAAATTCAAATATCCATCCAAGGATTACATAATTTTTTTTAAATATAGGAGGTATTGATAATTTTTTAAATAATGAGAAGATATTTATAATTATGTTAAATTTCAGGAAACTGGTTGTAATATACCCTAATAATTAGTTAAAACAATTCTACCACGGAACAAAGACGATGAACTTGAGACAAAAGCTCAATAAAACTTCACTCCCACACAAACAAAAAGAGAGAGAAAGAAAATCAGAAGAGCAGCAAATGAATCAGGAAACAACTTTTCTGCGGCACAAAGGGCAAGAATTATGGATGGAGAGCCAGTGCGATATGCAGTTCTCATGGAAGACATGGCCGCAGTGGACTTGCTTCCCCACCCCACCAAACCCCTCCATACAAACACTACATTGCCCACCACAGCCCACAACCACCGTAGGCATTTCGTCGACCAGGTGGCGTGTTGATTCAGCATCCGGCTGCCGCTTACTCACCTCCGCCGTTGAGTCTTCCGGCATCGTCAGGGCCAAGTCCAGGTCGAACAATTCATCCATAACCATCTGTGAGGACAACATGCCGTGCGTATTGTATTGTGTATATAATTGATGTGTATAATGTGGAAGAGAGAAGTTGAAGAAAAGCAGAGAGTGTGTATAGAAAAAGGGGAACGAGCACCGTGCCTCTCATCTGTTTGGTACTTGGATTTATATATAGGGTTAGGTGGCGGGCGGAGGTGCTGACTTTCTTGTTTCCATGACAAAGTCAGAAACTGCAGACCGGAGTGAAAGAATTGCCAGGGAAAAGCTTATAGAGGCCAAGAATAATCATATAAATATAAGACTTGATGTTGTAATTTTGGGCCTCCGACATACGCTCTATATAATAAATAATTTTTTATATTTTATAAATTAATAAATTAAATATTTTTTTAATAAAACTTAACTTAAGATAATATCAATACAATAATTTGTGTGGTAAGGTAATTATAATTAATTTTTAATTTTTTTAATCTAATTAAGGATATAATTGTTTTATTTAAAAGTTGCTGTGACAGCATCATTAAAATCTCTTTTTAAGCATAGAAGGTCTTTCTTTTTTATATTAGTATATATGAAATATATTATAAATAAAAATAAAATTTAAATCAGTAAATTCCATCTCAAAAAAAAAAAACAATGAAAGAAAGAAAATAGAACTTTGAAGTATTATCGATGCAACAAAATAAATGGTATGATGGGTTAAAATAGTGTCAACTTTCTTTTCTGAATATACAATAATTACAATTAATTTTTAAAATAGGGCCCGCAGACCTATTGTACAAAATAGGGTATCAAATTCGTTGCTATAGGTACAAAATCCTATATAGGGAGATGGTATTTTTTATTCTATACAAATTAATTTTTGTAATTTAGTCTTTTATTTTTATAATTTTAAAATTTTAGTTATTATTCGGCTAATTTGATCAAAAAATTGCATACAACTTACATGACCCAATTAACTTTGCAATTTTAATTCTGTAAATTAATTTGTACAAAATAAAAAATACCAATTCTCTTAAGTTATGAAATTAAAATGCAAAATCTTCTTAAGTTACAGAACTAAATTTATAATTTAACTGGATTATATGTAAGACAAATACAAATATCGACTAATTTAACCAAAAAATTATGAAAATCACGAAAATTTTAAGATTAAAGAAGTTATTTGCGAAAATTAATTCATACTATATAAAAAATATCACCTCTCATATATTACAGAATTAAAATTGCATTTATTTAGTTATTTTATGACAGATTTTAGTTAAAGTACAAATCCACCTCATCTTCTTGTAAAAGTCGAAACATGTGCGAAATCCCTAAATTAAAAAAAGGGTACGAAGAAAGCACCTTTAACACTTTGATAGAGAAATATGAAATCCCCTTTGTATGGCTGAAAAGCAATTTAGACTCATATGATATTATAAATGAGTAAATTATTCTTTTATAAAAAAAAATAGTAATTTACTCTATATTTTTTAAAATGAAGTAGTTTATCTTCCTGTCTAAGGAGGTAAATAGCTTAATTTTAAAAAATATAAGTAAGTAAATTGTTGTATTTTAGAAAACAAAAGAAAGTAATTGCTATGTTTTTCTATAGGAGTGTAATTTACTCATTTGCAATATCGCATATGAATTACTTGTATTTTTCTCCCTTTGTCTTGTTGGTTTCTTGAGTCGTGTTTACGATTGATTTTCATATTTTGGCATGTACATGATTTATTTTGATTTCATTTACTAACTATAATGCTGAAATATTCATCCAGCAATTAATTTTATTATATCTCTCATTCCAATATGATCATATAATTTTTACCGTCAAAATACTAACATAATTCAACACGAGGATTAAAGATGAGACTTTTCATATCTTATGGAATCATTAACGAGAATCTCAGTACTAATGAGACGACAAAAAATACAATGATTTCCCATTTTCTGGTTTTCCCATGTGCGCATTGCAAGTACTTTCCTATTCAGTTTGTTTAATGAAAGTTGAGATGTCTGCTACTTTTCTAATTAGTCACCTTAATCTAATATTACTTTAAAATTATCCACTTGTTGTATTGTGGAAGTTGGAATCGAATGTCGATGTTGTAAGAGAAATGGGGAATTTCAGTTCTAATCTAATTTGGTTAAACTTAAATTAATTATAAGATAAATATAATGTATTTATCGAATAATTGATGTACAATTTAAAAAAAATAATTCATTACATTATAATATAATACATTTATTTTATAATTGATTTAATTTAACTAAATGTGATTCGTCAATAATTTTTTGGTAAGAAAAGATGGTAAATATGCGCTTTTAAAGGAATGTGGGGTTTTCAGTTCCACGATTTCTGTGTCTCTCTCTCCGTGTGAGAGTCGTGGTTGGTTGACTTGATTGCACGACTGATGTAGGGCTGGTTCAGTGTTATTTCCTGCACAACGTATCACGTGGCTGCCCAGTCTTTACCAAAAAGTTCACTCAAAACCCTAACGATCATCCACGAAAATTCCTTCCATGATTCAAGGTTTTAACGTTTTATTATAACCGGCAACGTTACGTCAATTCATCTAATGATAGTGATAGATTTTTATTTTATTAAAATTTTGTTTTTCAGTTAACGTGATAACTATATTTATTCCAATTAAATCGTTAATACACTACAAAACAAAAATGATTAAATAATTATGAAAAAATTTTAATGATAAAATTAATTTCAAGTTGATTAGTAAATAAAATTCTTGTTAAATTTATTGTGATTTATGTTATTTCATATATATTTGAAATAAATTGTTGCTAAATCTATTAGCAAGTGAATTTTTTATATTAAATCATTAGATTAACTATGATTTTTAGCAATAATTTTACGTGCTAATTAATTCGACTCTAATTTTTTTTCATTGTTATTGAGTTATTATCTTGTAGTAATATATATATATATATATATATATCACTAATTACTTATTTAAATACAATTGATAATGTATGCAAACGTCCCACATTAAATGCAAACAAGGAGCTTGAGCAGTTTATAAGTCCAAAGGCCTCCTCTCCATAGCGAGGCACCTTTTCAGGACAAACACGTGATACTTATAGAAGACTACAGCGAGTAATACCTTGCGCAATGAGACATCAATCGAGTCGCAAGCCCACATCATTTGACACTGTTTGTGGGAACAAGGTCGTGTGCCCCTCCCACAAGCCCCTTGTCTAAGGGGCTAATGATATAAATAAGCATCCCACGTTGGTTGCAAGAAAGAAACTTGAATGACTTATAAACTTAAAGGCCTCCTAACTCTAGTCGCAAATCACATTTACAATCTTTTTATGATGAATTTATACAATATATAAATGGAAAGGACCTTTTGGTGTCTCTTTTATTTTTGGTATGTTTCCACTATCTACAAAAAATAGTTATTTATTTTTATTTAATATTTTTTTTATTTCTCTTCTAAAATTATTTATTTTTATCATAATTATTTTTATATAATTATCAATTTTTACTGTAATAAATTATTGTATAAAATAAAATTTAACTGTTGTAATTTTTTTATGCACATGTATCAAATGAGCGACATTCAACTAATATATAATTAAGAGAGAAGTTTGTGCAATGTATATGTGCGCGTTGATGTGTGACATTTAAAATGGGATGTTAAGTGTATGGTTCAGAGATCACGATACGAATATTTTATGCATTTTTTATAAATAATTATATTTACTTTTCCTGATTTATAGTTTGCGTACAAATTATTTTTATTTTTTTTATGTAATTATAAAAACTAATGTAAGGATAATGCATACAATGATGTTGATATTTTAGGGGTGCATGCATAATTTTTTAAAAAGTAAGGACGAATTTTGTAATTAAAGCTCACATTTCTTATGGGATTACGTGTAATTTTGAAAAAGACATGAATGATTTATGAAAATAGATCATAAATAAAAAAATATAGATATAATTATTATTGGTGGAACAATACTATGTTTATTTGGTTGGTATCTCCTACTTACAATAAGTTTTGTTTTATTAAGTAAAGGGAAAGTGAAATACTTACTCTGCGTGTGTGCATAATTTTTTAAAAAAATTGTATTATTTATAATATATATATAAAATAGTAATTTAATATTAAATTTATAAATAAATATTGACAAAAAATGATGGATGAATGGGAAAAAAATAGTGGGAGGATAGGAAGTTAGATAAATTTATAAAAAATAAATTAAATCTATACTATATAACATAAACTTTTTTGTCTTAAAATTTTAACAAAGAATCACTAACATTGTCATCAAAATAACACATAAACGGCCAAGAAAAAAATGAACATAATTCCCTACAATTTTGCCGCCTTTTTAAACCTAAAATCCATGAAGCCTTAGATATTACTTTTTTGAAAAAGAAAAATGCGATTTAACCCCATATGTTAAGAGAAATATATAAATACCCCCTATTAAAAAATAATAGTAATTTATCTCTATTTGTCTTTGTAGATAGAGCAAAATACCCTCAATACCCAACAGTTCATTGCACATGCTCGCTCTATGTCTCGAGATGATTTTTAATCAATAAAATATTATTTTATATTATATATATAAATATACCATCTTGTTCTTCTTCCTCCTCATCGTTGCGTGCGGCCGACACTACCACTCCGCTCGTGCCCAATAGTAGATACCATCCCCCTCTCCAGCCTCACCGCCCCTTCTCCTTCGTCCTTAACCCAACGCCGCCCACTCCCCTCCTCCCGACCGGCACCTCCTTCCCCCTTTCTCTGTCTCTCTCTATATATAGATATATTTATATATATGTATATTATTATATAAGTATATATATATATATTCAAATTCAATTATATATATTTTTAGTTATTGTTTGATTAAATTTAAACCGTTAATTCAAATTAGTTTAGTTTAATTTGGACCTTAAGCAGTTGAAATCAAGATTCAATGGTTTTTAAACATAAGGGTATAATATCATTTTAATTTTTAAATTAAAAAATAAAAATAAAATAAAAAGATGCGTGTAATTAACAAACACGTTCGGGGTATTTTGTTCTATTTTTAATAACATAAGACAATAAATTGTTATTTTATTTTTCACAGAGAGTAAATTATTCATTTTCCTTAATACAAAGAGATAAATTGCATTTAACTCATTACTTTTTCACCTTCTCCAAAGGACATTGACTAGCACTACTACGAAACAATCTATAATGTACGTACACTTCGAAAAATTGCTCGATGCAATGTCGAAAATCAACACTAGGACATGCGTCTTCGTGTGTCCAAAAATTAAAAAAAAAAAAAAGAAAAAAAGGACACAACATTGTACACCCGTATTGGTGTGTCCAACACTTTTTGGAAGCGAGTCGAACACGTTTTGGATTTTTTTATAGTTTCAAAAAATTTTGGACTAATTTCTTTTAAAAAAAAAGAATTTTGACTAATAAAAGATAAAAAGAATTAACTCACTCGTCTCAACTAAAAATTTTGAGAAGAAATTACTTAAAATCTGAGAGATGGGCATAATAGTTTAATTAATTTAATATTAAACATTTTTCATTGCGTACTTCTCAAAATAAATTGATTACGTATATTTTTTAAACCACATTTGGTTAAACATATAGATATATGACATGCCTATTTTATATATATTATATAGCTGCGTCAGTGCCGTTTCGTGTTCTAATTTTTTTATATTTTTCGTGTCCCCATATCTGTGTCCATGAATTGTAGGACACAATTCACGGCCATTTCCGGAAAAACCACGCAACGGTAAATCTACAGTTACAAGGAATGCGAGTCTGTAAGTGAAAGACGCTTCTTCTAAGTCTAACCAGCATCAGTATGATTACACCAACTCTGTTTTTGTATCAAACTGAAGCAGAGCGGGAGAAGACTGAGGCGTAGGCTGCTGCTGCTGCTCCATTCCAACACACTTGGATGAGTTAATTGGAAGACTCCATTATGCCTTGCCGCTACAGAAAAAGGAAACTCAAAACAAGAGAAAAGACATGCGTGCTGCAATGTTGAGATATAAAAAGTGAGGGACATGTGTGGTCTTCCGGAAATTCTAATTCAAACCTGATTCGGCCAAAGCAAGTGCAATACACTTGTCGTGTGATGGTGTACAGTTGCAATGGTATGTTGCATTTTTCAATTTAAATTAGAACGAAGTTTTGTCCGCTTAAGGGGCAATCCAACGATTTGAGCTCAAAATCTTTTATAAAAGGTCTTATATTTAAAATGAGGCAAATTGATATTAAAATTAACGTCGTGCTAATTAATAAATGCATTGCTAATCTACAATTTTACTATTTCACAAGAAACATATATCATTGTTATTTGTTGTAGTGAGAAACGTATCCTATCAAGTAGATTTCAAAACTAGGCATTTGATGTGTATGTCATAAAATAAAACAATAATACATGCCAACGATCTATTTAACAAGTCATAAACTTAAATAATATTTAGGAATAATTACACTACCCTCCCCTGAAGTTTAAGAAATTACATCTAACACTCATGAGATTTGCTTCCGTCTAACAAATTAGTTTCTCATTAGTTAAGGTTCATTGAATATGTTGATGCTAACAGTAAAACTGAATGAAAATTGATATTTACACTCGATTGACTTATTGTAGGTTAAATATTTTTTTTTCGGACTAAACTACTCTTATAATATGAAAATATACCTTCTCACATACATCAATGTGTGAAGACATATGAGGGTAATTTGATTATAAAAAAATTTATTTGACTTGTAATAAATCAAACAAGGTCAAATATAATTTTCTTTTTCAAATTTTTTATTAATATCATTAAATTTAGTGAATTTTGACTAATTGAGCGACTTATTTATTAGATGAAAGAAAATTTTAGAAATATTTTTGAAATGATACGTAAACTAAATTTTCGGAGACTGAGTAAAATTCTCTCAAAATAATATTTAAATTGGTAGCATCCCAATGTTACAGCCCTTTTCAACAAACGTTTGGAACCTTTTCAACGTCTAAATTTTCATCCATCCGCCGAAAGTAATCAACAATGCATTGGCATCAACTTACTGAAGAAGAACAGAATAAAGTCACCAATCATGGAATCAATTACACCTCAAGATTTCTCCGACAGAGTCATTCTCTTCACATTTCCTCTCAAATATTTCACAACACCCCATTCAGCAAAACACTAAAACCAATCAAACAAACATGAACTGCTTCAAGCCCAAGAGATCAAAACCTCCTCCCCCCGCAAAAACCACCTCGTCACCACCACCCCAACAGATACAAGAAATCCCAGAAAACAAGAATGTGAAACATGAGATCCTTATGAGAATCCCGTCATGCAGAGTTCATCTGATGGATGGAGGCGAAGCCCTGGAACTCGCTGCCGCAGATTTCGAGCTCCTTCGGATATTGGACGAGAATGTATCTCTAGCCACCACCATAAAAGTTGGTGAGGAGCTGCAGTGGCCGCTCACGAAGGATGAGCCTGTTGTGAAGCTTGATGCGTTGCACTATCTCTTCTCCTTGCCGATGAAAGACGGCGAGCCTTTGAGCTATGGGGTTTCTTTCTCGGACGGGAATGGTGCCGATCTGGGCTTGCTGGATTCGTTTCTCAAGGAGAATTCGTTGTTCAGTTCATCGTCATCGAGAAGCAGAAAAGGGGATATTAACTGGAAGGAGTTTGCGCCGGCTGTCGATGATTACAACAGTGTTTTGGCTAAGGCGATTGCTGGAGGCACAGGACAGATTGTTAAGGGTATCTTCTACTGCAGCAATGCTTACACTAACCAGGTAATAATAAGGGTTTCATAGTTAAAAAGATGAGAAACTATGTGAAACAGGGGAAATTCTAACCGGAATTTGGTTCGTCCAAACCTTAATTAATTATATGGAAAGTGTAGCACTTGCGAAAGTGACTAATCACATCACAAGTGTATCATACTTGTTCTGTAATTGATTTCGTTCGACCAAACTTGATTTGAACTAGAATTTTTCGTAAAACAGATGAAAAATGGGTAATTATATTTTACATGAAAATATGGATGATTCACAGGTACAAAAAGGCGGGGAAACGATTCTGATTCGGGCAGCTGAGGAGAAAAATCAGGTAGCATTAAAAGATAGTACAAAAAGCAACAGCAATGGTGCAAATAAAAAGAGTGCTGTCAACAAAAGCCTCAAACGGTATATTTAAGTACCCCCCACAAATTCATCCATCAAACGGAATACAAGACAAAACATTCTATGTATCTGTCGGAAAAAATGCAATTTATATCCTACAAGTTAGTCACATTCAGTCCCATAGTTTCTTAATTTTACCACATTGTATCCCATAACTCAAAAAAATTTGCTAGTCGTGCACGTGATGTTTCCATAAGAAACTTAATGAAATTTGTGCTTGGGACTGAAATTGCAATTGTTTTGAAATTATGGCATGCAATGAGGGGAATTCAAAACATGGGATCAAAAATCGCGAAAGAACTAACCTGTGGGACGTAAAGTGCAATTTTTCCATCGTCTCAATTTGTCCATGAAAATGACAGTAAATTTATATGTTGTTATAGTGTGAGGAAATTGTCGAAGATGACAGAAAAAATGAGCAAAGCGATGCTGGACGTTGTCGGGGTCGCTTCTGGCTCGGTGATGGCACCCGTCGTTCGTTCCCAAGCTGGAAAGACATTGCTGTCCATGGTACCTGGAGAGGTTCTCTTGGCTTCCCTTGATGCAGTCAGTGAGTTCCTGAAATGAACTATGTTTGTTTGGTGTTGGAATTGTTTGCATTTTGCAGTAGTGTTGTAAACAAGTGTAGTTTGTGCAATTGTGAAATGACAGACAAAATAATAGATGCAGCAGAAGCTGCTGAAAAGCAAGCCATGACGGCCACCTCCGGAGCAGTCACAAGGATGGTCACTAACAGGTAAACAACACACCAAAATTGACTTTTAATCACATCGATCCTATCATTCAAGTATTTGGAATCACATGATCAACACCTTCTCCAGTTGCACAAACTCATTATTTGGTTCACACATTCTGGGATCAACCTAAGTGATATCTTTGCATTTCTCATGAAAAATTGCAATTTTAATCCTCTGATATAAGGGTCAATTTTGATCCCGATGAAATTAATTTGGTAATTTGAGCTTATAATTAAAATATATTGCATTTTGAGGATAATTAGCATGTCACATGTACAACACATACACTTTTTTTCTGGTAGAATTGTCCTAAAATTGACATTTTTTTTAATTGTACCAAATTACCGAACTTGATTACAACAGCACCAAAATTACAACTTTGGTATTAATGAAAAAAAAAAACTGAACTTATTGTAGGTAAATTAATTTTTTGGACTAAACTACCCTTATAATCTTCTCACATATGCGTAAATATGTGAAAACATATGAGGATAATTTGGTCATAAAAAAAATATTTAACCTGCAATAAATTAGTAATAAGTCAATTGGGGTACACATATAATATTTTTCCTAATTTTTTTGTTAATATAAATAAATTCGGTGAATTTTGACTAACGGAGGAACTTATTTATTATATAGAAGCAAACATCAAGAGTGTTGGACCTAATTTCCAAACCATAAGGAGTTTATGTGTAATTACACCAAATCTCAGTGGAGTGGAGTACAATTATCTCTTTAATTTTTGTGGTGAAATTGATGAAAATGTCTTTTTGAATTATGAATTATAAATTTATATATTTTTTGCAATTTGTGGATTATTTGCTTTATACACCTTCAAATTCTTTTATTTTTAAACTTTTTTTTAGTTAGAAAAACTAGCAAGGTTAAAGTTGTAATAGCCATAATTTCTAAAATAATTAGAAAATATTTGTAATTACGCTGAACTGCAAAGAAGGTTGTGAAGACGAATAAGTGGTGAACGTACAGGTTGGGAGAGAGTGCGGGAGAGGCAACAGAAGACGCGCTGGCGACCGCAGGCCACTGTGCGGGAACTGCTTGGAATGTATTCAAGATAAGGAAAGCCATCAACCCCGCCTCATCCGTTCCCTCCGCAGCCCTCAGGAATGCAGCGAAATCCGCGAAGCTGTAGGAGGAGTTGATGTCCTGTTGACAACATCTTGCTCGTTTTGTATTCAAAACATGTGGGTGGCACAGTTACTATTATGATTTCTATATGTTCAGCACTGAATTAAGGAAAAATTTCATTTGCATCAAATTGTTACTGTTATAATTATTAATATTTGTTGAATTTTTTAGCAGAGTTGATATTATTTGATCATTTTAGATGTGATCGATTTGTGGTGTTATATTATTGGGTTTAGATATATTTTTGATCCCGTAATTTTGGCAGTTTGGTACTTTTTATCTTGTATATTTTTAGAGTTGTTAAGTTAATTTTTTGATGTTTTCGTGATTTTGGTTCTCTCAATACTGGATTTTCATAAAGTTGTGGAAATATATCATGTGCCCTTCGCGATTTTAACATTTTACCCTTTATCTTTCTAGAGATTGCAAACTAAAAGAGTCATGTAAATTTAATATTTTGAATTTTGATCCTTCATTTTCTATAAAGATTTTGTAAGGACAACTATTTTATAGAAATTGTCTTGTTGCCTACTGTCATATATATGCATTTATCTTTCTAATCAATTTAAAATAATATGTATAATTTTCTTATTGCATTCAATAAAATTATATATATGAAACAATATACCATGTTCACTAGCTAGTTATTATTAAAAATATAAAGGATTAATTTATATAGTTAAACTCCCATATTACAGGGTAAATTAGAATCAACTCTCCTTTTTTTTCTTATTTAATGGCCCCATAACTTTTACGTGACCCCTGTCGTTCATTTTTTTAAAATGAAAAGTTGACTTATGGGACTATGGCCGGCTGTCTTATTAACCTTGATACAAAAAATGACATCTGCATATTTAATATCTGGACTAAAAATAACATTATTCCCTATATATATATTATTCCACCAAGGCATGTTTATTTCATATGATTAATCTGTGTCGTTGGACTAATAATATAGAGTACTTCAATATTTACTTTATTATGTTAAAGTTCGTGATTATTCGTTCAGCCCACAACTATATCGCAGTATTGTTATGATTATGAAACCCACCTCAAGTGGTAGGTTTGGCCCAATGTTTTTTTAGAATTCGGACCGGTCATGAAACCAAAAAATTTAGTGAATTACGGGTCACTGGTTCAATCGTTGGTCCAATCGTGATCGACCGATGATGTCATATATATATGCAATAAATAATTATAAAATAAGTAAAAATAACTTTAATAATTAATTAATGCCAATATGTCGCAGTTAATATTTTCAATAATATATGCTTATAATTAAGTAACATAAAATAGATATGTAATAGTCTAATACAACAAATGTAGCATAAAAATACAAAAAATTCAAATAATAAAAGTCAAGCCACACCCAAAATACAAGTTCCAAAAATTAAGAAGCTCATAAGTGTCCAACACATGACTTAACACACTAATTATTCTAACTATCCAAACCATAAAAAGAAAGGAGAAGAAAATGAGGATTTAAGCATGTTTTTAAAACAGGCCAAGATCGGACTGGTTCGCACGACCTGGAACCAAGTCGATTGGTTCGGCGGTCGGTTCTCTTAAAATAACACGATTTTTGGCGCCCATCGATTTTTGCCTTTTGCCCGACCTATTTATAGCCCGATTTGCAGTTCTAATGGTCCGATCGAACAATCCGAGTTGAATTTTAAAATATTGATTTGGCCAATCAGCTCTCTTTTTCATTTGAATCATACTTTGAATACATTGGAATAAACAAAAAAATATAATTATTAAAATAATCATATGACATATTAAATCATTTATTTGGCGTGCAATGCATGATACTTTACCACTTATAGAGCATCAGAAGGTAATGGAGGGCCATTCGAATTCGGGATATCATAAGAGACTGGAATGATAAGTTTATTGTTGGTTTCTCGAAAAATATTGGAATAGGAATTAATAATAAAGCTTAAATTTGGGTTATTTGGATGGGTATAAAGATAGCAGCTAATATTAATATCGATAATCTTGTTACTTCAAATTTTCAACAGGATGGAAGCTCTTCCAAATAAGGAATTGGAGAACCTCATTCGAGATTGTTGGAGGACCTTGATGTGTCGAGTTTTTTGGATTTTGAAATTTATATTTTAAAAATTCCGCAATGTATAAGACTGATATGTCGAGTTTTCTTAATTTTGAGAATATTTATGTAGAGGACTAACAATCCCGTAAAGTTTACTTTAGTTATTCCTAATTTTGAGATTATTCTGAAAATTTCGTAAAATAGAGAACTAAAAGTGTTTACTCCTATTATATGAAACTAAAAATACAATTTTGTTGAAGTTTGCTATATCGGGGTTGTCCACTTCTGTAATTTCTATAAACTACAAGAAAAAAATCGCAAGGTCATTTTTTTTGCCGAAACCAATAATGTCCAATAATTAAAATGAATTATTTCAAGAGGCCTTAGGTTAAGTGTCCTTGCAAGCGGGCACAAATTTTGTCCTAAATAACACAAACAACATTGTAGCCAACATCGTGAGCACCGTTTACGGACTTCTTTTATTAGTCTTATCACCTTAATCTCCCCGGCAAATTGGAAACTTAAATATACTATTTTTAAACATATATAATTCTACTATATCATAATTCCTAATCTTCTATTTTCTATAAATACCTATTCCATCAAAGCTTAAGATCACAAGCCCAATATATACATCACACAAGTTCACCAATTAAAAAGCAATGGCTCTCTCTATCGCCAAGATTTCAGTTTTCATTGTCCTAATCCTAACATTATGGGCATATCAAACCACGTCCCGTCTAGTCCCCGAACGATTGGCCATGTTGGAGAGACACGAGGAGTGGATGGAGCGATATGGGCGCGTTTACAAGAACGAGGAGGAGAAAATGATGCGTTACAAGATCTTTAAGGATAATGTGGAGTTCATCGAGGCATTTAATGCGGCCGGGACTCGGCCGTACAAGCTGGGGATTAATGCATTTGCCGATCAAACTAATGAGGAGTTTAAGGCTGCCCGGAATGGACTTTTTAAGGTGCAAAAGCTGTCTAAAGCTACACCATTTAAGTATGAGAATGTGAGTGCTTTGCCATCTAGCATGGACTGGAGGAAGAAAGGGGCTGTCACTCCTGTTAAAGATCAAGGCCAATGTGGTAAATTGTTGCTTGGTTAAGTTCTATAATTATGAAGTGTCGTATTTTTGTGAAAAACATTGTTTGGACAAGAATTCTTGAATAATTTAAAGGGTAGATTTAGCTGTCTTTTTTAAAATTTGGCATAATTATAACTATTACCTCATTGTTTAAAAAATTACAAATATCCTACTCAAATGAAAATAATTATGTAGTCCTTAGACGTTGAAGTGGACATTATTAATGTACTATTTTACTCTTATTGAATTTTTTTAAAAAAATAAAAAAAGTATTTAAAAATATAAAAAACTTGAAGGGTGGGTAAGATAAATAATTTAGAGGGAATATTAGTTCATAAAAATATTTTAGAAATATACAGTCAATTTAAAATACCTTGAAACCTACTTATTTTTACACAAATGAAAATCTCTTTCATTTTTTCTGTCAATAATATTCTACTTATGCACATTTTAAATTAATACAAAATGCTTAAAAGTTTATGTTTTGATCAGTTGTTTATTTTATTTTTGTTCTATTTGATAATAATATAATAAATATTTAGATTATGCGCACATGTCGAATTTACTTCAATAAACAGTACTTACAAATCCTATGCTCAATACTATTTCACACACCATAGGAAGCTGCTGGGCGTTCTCAGCAATAGCAGCAACAGAAGGGATCAACCAAATATCAACAGGCAAACTGATCTCACTCTCGGAGCAAGAAATAGTAGACTGTGACAAAACCAGCCAGGACCAAGGGTGTGAGGGTGGATACATGGAGGACGCCTTTGAGTTCATCATAGACAACAAAGGCATTGCCTCCGAATCCACATACCCCTACAGTGCCACAGATGGAACCTGCAACAAGAAAGAAGAATCACCGATCGCAGCCAAGATTACGAGCTATGAAAAAGTGCCGGAAAACAATGAGAAAGCATTGCTTAAGGCCGTGGCAAAGCAGCCGGTGTCGGTTTCCATTGATGCAGGGGGAATGGAGTTCCAATTTTACTCAAGTGGGGTGTTCACAGGGGACTGTGGGACTGATCTTGATCACGGGGTGACGGCAGTCGGGTATGGTAAAACTAGTGATGGTACTAAGTATTGGTTGGTGAAGAATTCTTGGGGCACAAGTTGGGGAGAGGAGGGGTATATAATGATGGAAAGGGATGTTGCAGCTAAAGAAGGGCTTTGTGGGATTGCCATGGATTCTTCCTACCCTATAGCTTGACTGCGGCCAAGAAATTATGTGTATATACAACATCAACTTGATATATAGTACTAGTGGATTTAGACATTCCACTGTCTTGTATGTAACTATGTGTATAGCTATAATATGTGTACTATGTGTTTTACCCTGAATTTCAAGAAAACAGTACATGCAATATTCAGATAAGTTATTCCTCCTCATGGGGAGATCTCCCTGAAATCCTCACCCCTTCTTTACTTTCTCATACGTAAACTTCCTGCAAAGCATAAACCGATTAACAACGGAGACTTCTAAGAGTAGGGTTTTGTCTAGTTCATTGGAAACATACTTAAACTTGGAATTCAATCTTTTTGGTATTGGGATGTTCAGCAGTTACCAATCCGGTTACAGCTTCATAATTAAATGGGATATTGATATTGCCAATAGTGCATTTCAGGGGCTTTTGAGATGTTGAAGGGAATTAATTTGCTATCTTGATCTTCTTGAAAAAGAATGCAAGTGAAAGAGACATTGTATGTTGGAGAACTCAGGCATTCAATCTTTGGAAAGGAACTTATATTGGAAGTGTGATGAAAATTAAATAATAGTATTGTATTTTTAGGTAATTCTAGGATATTTTATTCAACACTATAAATAAGTATTGTGTGATTCATCAAGTCAAATAGGAAAAGAGAGAAAAGAAAATCTCAAGTAAAACAAAATAAGAGTGATGCAAGCATTACAAAAACTTAACATTTAACCAGGCGCAAATCAAGCGCTTGTATAGCGACTGGACTTAGGTTCACATGACATTAAGAGTAGCAGCATGCTCAAATTGAGTGGGAGCTCCATCATAATATCTATTCTTGCTACATGTGCTTCAAGATGACCTCTTACAGGGAGTGACTGCAGGGAGTAAATTTAAATTTTCATTAACTTTTTAACTAATATCAGTCAATTCTATAAATTTTTACTAATAACAGAATTTATTTATTAAATAAAAATAAATATTAAAAATATTAGATATAATTTTTTAAATCGCAGAAAAATTATATAATTGTACCAAAAAGAAATGTAATTATCCCTAAACCATAATATTATGCACTCCGAAATGTTAAAAAACAGAAGCCCAATTCAATGGACCGTTATTCTACATTTTTTGACCGAAGCCCATCATCATATATAAACACCCAGTCCCCAGACCCCAATATGGATGTAAATAGTTCCGGCAGCATACAGCTATAGCAGTCTTCTCTCGCGATTCAGCAGCAATGGGGGAGGAGAGGCAAAGCATATACAAAATATCGAGGACCATCAAACGCAAAGAGAACACTCTCTACAACTCCTTGCGCTCTATCTATGAGGACTCCATCTTCGTCGGAGAAATCCGGCAGCTCTGGCCCGAGCTGCCGCTGCTCGCCAACCTCCGATGCGGCCTCTGGTACTCGCCCAAGTTCGACTTCAATTGCTACTTCAAGTCCACCGACGGACATACCAACAATTTATCTTTCAATACCTCTCGCCTCAACCTCCATGTCGCCCTCCTAGCTGGTATGTTCTTTGCTTTTCTATTTCCCCCTCTTTCTGGAAATGTAAAATTGTTTGTGCCTATAGTTTTTCAGAATTAGGGTAAATTTCAGTCAGCCTTGTATACTATTATTTAAAATTACACTCTTATCTCCATTGTTTGATGTTGTTGCTTTGCAACTTGTAGTTCTTTCAAAAAAGCAAACTTGTTGGGTATATATATCTTTTTGGAAGTGTACGTGGTTGAATGTAATTTGCAACAAAACTAGGTATTGACTGATTAAATTTTCCCACTATTTCAGAAATAAAGACATGAAAGAAACAGAGAGAAAGAATATTTCCCAACCCCAAGGCTTTGTTTGGTTTCATTTTTTGGAGTGTTCCCTTTTGGTTTTTGGAAGATAGAGAGAGTTATATCCATGTGTGTTTTAAACTTCTGGTATTTTGGTTTTATTTTCTTGGTTGGTGACAGAATTACTGTTATGTTGAATCATGTTTGAAAAAATAATTATTGTAAATTTAATTTCTCCCAAAGATTACGTAAGTGTAGTAAGTTAATTGTAATATTTGTTATAGGAAATATTAAAATAGCATGTTATGATTAAATTTACTACAAATATGTGTGATTTTACCCAAAGTGCTAACTAGTTATTCTGCTTTCTTCTGGTAAATGTGCTTCTTGTTTGTGTCAGTTTTAGTAAAAAGGCCATATTATTCCATTAAATTCATATAAAAACTTAAAACAAGTAATAGTTGTCAAATGAATATGTTTCTTCAACTCTTTTCCTGTTGAATAAAAATGATATGTAATGAAGCAATGACCATTGCTAAAAATAGTTGCATTGCTACATTAGAAGAAGTGTAAGATCACCACTAATTTTAAATTAATAACTGCTAATTATAGGAAAAGAAAATAAATGGAAGAGGCATGGAACCAAACCGCGCCTCTTCCATTTATGTTATAATTGAAAAAACAAAGAGAAACAGAAATAGAAGTCATGTTTCTTATAATAATAATTTTTAAAAAATGAGACTTGGAGACAGAAGCAGGGATGTTTTTCGAAACTTCCTTACACGCTCGACTATGCATTTTTCAAAGATAAAAACAAGTTGTGCTGTTTTGGACAATCTAAAAACAAAACCAAACATAGCCGCCTCGTTTCCCACATAGCTGATCTATCTCCATCTATACTGCCACCTCCTCCACGAAGAACACTTTGGGAGTTCAGGGAGTTTGCCAGCACGTTTTGTCCAATCACACTTGAATCCCGTACAAATTAAACAGTTTAGGGTTTTGTGACTTTATATGCTTGGAGTCTCTGAAAATAACCCTCTATACCTCATAAAGATTCTTCAACTGTTGCCCGTCCCGATGAGGCCTATTCAATCAACATTATTTAGGAATCCACCTATCATATTTTCTATTGTTCAAATGTTTTAATGCTTGCATTGATTAGGTAATATAAGTTTCAATGTTAGGTGAACACAAGTAGTTTACTTATTACAGACAAGGCTATATCAAATAACAATATCGAAAGAATCTTATTATATTGTGTAAAAGCAAAAACTAAGGACAGAAAAAAGAAAGAAGAAAAGAATGAAAGAAAAGTATCCCACCTTAGGCCTTTCCCTCTAGTTCCACCAACCTGTCTCATCTGCTGTTATCATTTTCGCCACCTTGCACATATTCTTCTGTTGTCATCTGTCCTGGCCATGGACCGTCTCTCAATCATCATCTTTTGATAAATATTCTTGTCAAAATGTTCTGGAATTGGAGATTTTGTCAGCATTCCACATCTCATTATCTTACATTAATTGGTGGTAGATAATGATACATGAATCAATGGAACTCACTCTTGTTTCCTTCCACCCAAATTCTGCATTTTTCAAAATCTTTTGGTAATTGGGGAGTTAGATTTATCAATCAAAATATGTCGCCAATTAGATTAGGTAACATTGTTTTATCAATTGAGAAAGAACAAGAACCCAATTTGGTAGAAGATAGCATCCAAAAAGAGAAATTGTTCATTTTTCCACTTCTGGTTCTTTGCTATATTCTCAAATGGTTTGGTTTAGTATTTGGAATTCTGATACACAAACTGACACTTCTTATCATTTAATGTAATATTTTTCTCATTGAGAAAAAGTCATTTGAAATCCCATATCATATAGAATGCACAAATGCTTGCGTACGTGCATACATACATACATACATACATACATACAGACAGACATGCATACAGTAGCATCATAGAACAATTATAGGTGAATGATGCAAAGCATGAAATATGCATTGAATGCCAATGCGTGCATGTATTCTTCTGTACTTGTGGCAAAGTCCTTGAGTTAGTTGTGATAACATGAAACACGTAATGATGTTTATGTGCTTGTTTATGGGTAGGACAGAGGGGAGGATGTATGGTCGTTGATTCAACAAGAAAAGGGAAGAGGTTCCCTGACAGCATGTCCAAGACTATACCAATTTGGACCTGTGTTTTAAATCGAGCGATTTTCAATTTTAGGACAAGACGTGAAAGAAACGAAGCTCAAGTGGATGTAAGTGGAATACTTTCCTGGTTTGCTTGCTTTGAGAGTTTAATGTTGACCTTATAATTGTTGAATGTCCTTACATGAACTATTTGAGTGGAAATTAGTGATGGAAAAGACCTTGTCTTTTATACATTATATAGTTGGAAGTTTTATCCACTTTGGTTTATCCTTTCAGTAAATAATATTTTATGTTCTTTTAGGTTTATTGTGGATTAACCGAAGCATGGATTTAGTAAATTATTTTGCTAGTTAAGCATATGCACAGTTTCTCAATGCCTCTTGTGTCACCTGAACTTTAGATGGTTAACGTGTCAATCAAGCTGACTTACAAAGCTTAGTTTGGTGAGATGTGGCTTCATATATTATAAGCTATGTGCTCAAGTCCTGACAGCAGGCAAACTTTTCTCCTCCATAGAGTGTGAGCTCTGTTTTGAATTTCATACACGCTTCCAGTTCTAGCTCATGCTCCTATCCTATCTCCATTCAATTTGTAAGAAACTAATTGCTAACTTGACCTCTAGTCCTAGACAGAAGATAGAACAAAGAACACATAGTGTTTGAGACTTTGTTGCAATTAAAAGATATCTTCTGATTTGTTGCAATTAAGAGATATCTTCTGATCATGGTCAATAATAAGTAGAAGAAAGGGAAGAACAGATCCTTAAGATAAATCTTCCTCGGGAATCCTTAAACAAATTACTAGTTCTCTATGATTTCCTTCTCAATAGATGTTAAGGTTACTAGTGTTCATTTCTCTAAGTCTTTAGTACCTGTCTGTATTATGGGCCTGAACTTTATTTCACCTGAGCCTACCCTTTGCATATGTCTGCCTTCAGTTGAGATCTTAGCTTGGACCCAAAATCTAATTTGGTATGAACATAAGCTGAACCTCGAACATATTGAGAAAACTAGCAAGCTTCGAGGCAGCTGGCTCACTGGAACTCCTAGTGTCGATTTATCCTCACGCGGTTATGTCATTATTAGATATGGTGCATGGGGATGACCGGATGAGGCCTCACCATTTCTTTCTAATGTACTGCATGATCCAATATTTAGTTTTGTATGCGACACCGTATTGTCGTTTTGAATATCTTATTTTGGGTTTTAAAGCTTCATAAATCTACATGCACGAATATTCACTTCCGTGCTCTTCAACAGGAGCCGACCAATTCAAATGAGCTCAACGCTGCTAGAGAAGACTCTTCTGGTTGGGATTGCTCCTTGCATCTTCCCCTCTGGGTTTCAGAAACTGAGAAAGCAATGATTGAAAACCGTTTGGAAGGTTGGACTAACGAATTGGAGGCCAGTGGAGCTGATATTGCCTCTATTGCATTATCTTTGAGAAAACCTCTAAGACCTTTATGGATTTCACAAAAAACTGTTATCTGGTTGAATGAAGTACCGGAGTATGATTCTTGGGATTTTACTCCAATCATACTTATCTCTGCATCATCCACAAGTGGCAGTTTTCAGCACCGAACTACCTCCGAGTTTAGTTGGAATTACATTGCTGGAGCTGGAGATGATGAGGAAAGTTGGTCCAGAGGTTTATCACCTGATCTTTTCTGGAAACATGCCTATGATATCATAAGCTCGGGTCCTGACTTGTGTAATCAAAAGATTGCAAATATTGTTGAAAAAGATCGAGTTGGTCGTGCACAAAGGGGTGAATATGCTCCACAGGTGTCTGTCAGGCCTTCGAAATGTCTGGGGAGCACAAGTAAGTTTCCTGTAGGAGATCCACTGGACTTGCATAATGGAACTGGAGCTGAGGATGAGAAGTTAAATGATGAACGTGGCATATCTTTTTTGGGTTCGACTAATATTGCTGTTGGAAGATCTCAGCATGGTATGTTCTTATCTTTGTCACACTTGGCAAAGTGCTTTGAAGTTTTTCTTGCACTTTTAGTTGCTTTTTCGTACTGGAAGTGAGAAACGAAGGTTAGTAACTCTTTTTACTATTTGGTTGTCATATGTAATTGCTTGGGAGGCAAAATCAATACAGCAAATTATGCTCTTTAAGGGTTATAAGGAACATCATGGCAAGTTGCATCTGCTGCATAGGCGCCGAATAATCTAAAATCCAATTTGGGCCAAACCTTAAAGTGTGATAAATTTGTTTCATTATCAGTTTTCTTTTTGGTTGCTTCATCTGAAATTTTAGTATATTTTTCTCTTTTGCAGCAGCGGGAGTCCCTCCAGACTACTGCACATTAAATTGTGATATGGAGTCATTTTCTGCCTGCACACGAAACCCTGAAATGTATTTGCACTTGCCAATTGTGGTATGTGAGAGGAACGAATGATGTTAATTATATGCACTTATTTGTTTAAAGCAATGGATTTGTAATTGATTGTTTGCTTATGCCCCTCCTTTGTTTCTCTCTACTTGTAAACAGGATTCGAAATTCGACCGATTTTCTTTGTTAAGGAATCTCCCTTCTGCGCTGAACTTTGCCAAGGCACATTTGAGGAAGGGCAGCGGGCTTCTAATTTGCTGCAGCAGCGGTAAGCATGTCATTAGTAGGACAAAATTGCATTTATGGTCTTGGACATTGACATTAACTTTTGGTCTTCTATGTAGGAGTCTGGCAATTTAGGTCAATCATCTCTTAAAAAATGCACAATTTCAATGCAATTTGTCATCGAAGTTTCCAGATCTATTGGAAATTTGAAATTTGCGCAAGACATGATTGAGATTTGGGGTTTTTCTGTTTTGGCAGGAAAAATGACCAAATTTGCTCAATTGGCATGCCAAGTGGCCATTTTTAAGGGGAAACCTTTTTTTTTACCCTTACATATTTTTCTCCTTTTTCCTTGTTAATTTTGGCGAAGAAGAATGAAATAGATGAAAAGAGGAAGAAAAAAACGAAAAAGAAAAGAGATAAAAATAAAGAGTTGATCTAATTTATCAACTTTTCTTTTCAATCTTTGATCAATTAAAAAGAGAAAGGAAGAATGAAATGGATTTATCTTTTATCTAGCATTTTACATAGTTATGCTTAAATTATGCGACTATGTAATAAATGATTAAATAGATGAAGGAAAGATGAACTGGATGTTAGTTATATGTTCTCTTAGAAACTCATCCTCCAAATATGTCCCTTTCGCATGTCACGTGAGCAAAATATGCTCATTCGTTCTCCAATGACTATCTTGCATGCAAATGAGTGCAGATCAAGTAGAATCTCTCATCAAAATAGAGAATCTTTAAATCTTTGTCATGTGCCATGCACATAAATTTTCTGAGGCAGATTTTGAAATTTTGAACAAAAATTGGATTGAAGTAGCCAATATGTTATGGATGATGTACCCCAAATCGGCAGACCCCTATAATAAAGGATCAAAAGTATAAGCAGGTCAAACAGACTACTAAAAGATCAGTTTTCCTAGTATATTAATCTTTTAAGTGTAGTGTTTTGATATTGTGTCCTGTGCTTTCCGGTTGATTGTTATACACTCCCCACTCGTAAATTGTATTACTTTTATCTTTAGTCACATGTTGAAGGGATGCGCTTAGAAATACGTGATATGGTTATTCTTGTGTTAAAAATAGGATGAAATATGTTTGCCTCCTGAGCTATATAAACCTCTCATACAGTCATACCAAAAAAAAAATTTATGCCTAAACACAACCTGCATAATCAAATTCATGAATGTCCTTAAGGCTTGGACAATTTTTTGTTCATTTTATTTTTCCTTGTCTTTCGGTGCATTTCTTCCCTTTTTCACTGTATTTTTGTCTTTTACACTTCCCCTTACCCCTTCTAGACCACCTGCCTACCCAGTCCCTTGCCACCCACACCCAGCTTAGTTCTGCTATCAATACTGGTCCCTATCACCAACTTCAGCCCCTTAAAGAATTAGTGTTATTGCATTTCTCCACCAACCACACAAATCCATCTTAAAAATTAACTTAGATTTTGTAGATGCATTGGATATGTTTAGAGCCAAAGGGATGCTGTTGTATACATATTGTCTCTATGATTTAACAAATGGCTTATGGTTTATAATTAACTTATCCTTTTTGCATTGCTTGTGCTTTCAGGTTTGACTTGTTTGTTTTGGGTTTATGAGAATCAACCTTTTCATTTTTGGAAAATTTTCTGTCCGTGTTAAATATATTGAATGGTCTCTCTTTCTGATCCTCTTTCATTTGCCATGTTTGCAGGAGAAGATATAAGCATATGTATTTGTTTGGCAATCTTGACATCATTTTATGATGAAAAAGGTGAAAACTAAAGTCCTAGTTAAAGTTTTCATATGTGCTCAGTTTCTACTTTCTATGAGCTTTTAATTTTTTTAAGTTTTCAATAGTATAATGTGCTAATGAACCTAATAAAGAAGCTGCCACTAATTCTGTTCAGTGAGAATCCTGCTACAGTTCTATGCTTGAATTAATATTATAAAGCGTCGTAGCAGCTAATGTGGTGAAGCTTTTCTTTTCTATACTGAATAAAACTACTTCTTTTTTGGTTATTTCTGTGATTCTCTAATCTTGAAATCTTTAACAGGACATTTCGATGATGGAAAATCCTTCAAGGATACACGAATCACTAAGTTAGAGCTGCGAAAACGATTAGTTTTCATATGCAAGTATGCTGTCAATGCCCGCCCATCAAGAGGGAACTTGAAACAAGTGTATGCTTGTCTTAGTGCAGGATGTATTACTTCTATTTCTTGATATCTTAGTAAGTTAAGTTCATACATGCCAAACAAGTTTGATATGATTGAAATGTGATTAGATACCTCTTCTTGATAAATACTAGTATGTTAAGTACTAGTACTACAAAAGACGCTCGGAAAGAGACTTAAGTAATAAACCCTACTAAATATGTTCAATTTTGCTTATACAGCTTCTTGTTGGATTATGTTCAAAAAGTATGCATAATTTAGTATAACAGGATTAACAGTTAGTTTAAGATATCATGATGTCCAATGTTTGAGTTGGATTAGATCTTCTGGATAATTATATTTACATCCCCTAATTTGTAGTCTATTTATAAAAACCATCATTGGCTTTAGCGTAATTGTAGGAACCATGCAGGGGTAGCTTGTGTAATGTTGTTGATGTGGTTGGAGGGTATGTATAACTTTTTAAAAAATCAGGGATGGTTTGATGTTGGCATTTTTTTGTGAGTGTGTGCATTTTACAAAAAAATAAGGGGTAATTTATATAAATAAATCATAAGTGAGGGGTCTAGTTGCAATTATTCGTAGTTATTTTTGATAATTTTCATTTGTTAGTAATTGTTATGACTTTTGACATTGTTTATTAGCTTATAGATTTTATAATCTAAATTTTAATATGCATAATCTATTGGGAAAATTAATCATGCGAATGCTAGAAAGTGTAAGAAATTCAAAATATTGTATGTGTGATATCTTTTGATAATATATCATAGTATTTGGTTGAAAGTATAAAAAATATGATTAAATGTAAAAAAATTATTAAGAATATTATTTTTTATTTTAACAGTGTAGTTTCTGAATAATTACAATATAAAAAAAAAAGTCTCATTATTTATTGAAATATAATTTTTACATAATAGTCCTTGTGGAATATATATTTTTTTTAAACATTCATAAGAATGATAAGTTCAAAATAGATATTAAACAAAAAAGAAAAAAAAGAACGACAATGTTTTTTAAAAAAACGTAAAAACATGACAAAGTTTCTACCTTTGGAAATTTAATAACTAATTAAAGCTCAAATATTTTTTAAAGGGCTAAATTTCTTTTTAATCCCTTGTGTTCTATTAAATTAGCAAAAGAGCTCTTTGTGTTTGAAAATAAGCAAAAAAAGTCCCCTTTCTATTTTCAAATTTTAAACAAAAAAATTTCATTCTATTATAAATTGATGAAAAAGTGGTGTGGACGCGCGAGTGGTGCATCTAGTTGTTAATTTCAGCCGTTTTGATCAATATTTTGGTCCATTTTGGGCTAAAATACCCCTTATACGAGTATATAAGAGACTAAGGCATTTTTGACTTATTTTTTAACTTGTTTTGAGTTTTTTTTTTTTCATTTCCATCCTCTCTAAAAAATTAAAAACTATATATATATTTATTTAAAATACAAAAATGTTATATAAAGCTTTTGATATTTGATAATATCAATTCAAAAAATAAATTACAATTGCAATATAAAATTTAAATATCTTAACAAATATGGATATGAATGAAATATGAAAATTATCCATTATCAACTAATTTAAATATTATATAATTAAAAAATATTAGATAAATTATATTTTAATTTATTTCAGTATAAGAATTATACATTAATATTTTTTATTTCAAGATTTTTAGAAATACCAAAAAGATAAAAATATATTTTTTTATACATTATTTTTTATTTCAAAATTTTTAAAAATATATTTATATCCAATATAAAATACCAAAATTTTTTTAAAAAAATACATTATAAAAAATAATAAAACTAAATTTTATTTTTTCAAATTTAGATATGTACATGAATATAAATCTTAAACAATTATAATAAATTATAATTTAAAAATTAATTTAAATTAGTATTTAAGTTAAACATTTTATTAAATTTATATTATTTTTTATAAATGACATTTATATTTAAATTAGTATTATATATTTAAAAGAAAAAATCCAATATATATCCCAAAATTTATTAATTAAATACTAATGATTATTATAATTATTCAAAATTATTTTTAATTAATCAAATATATAATGACTAATTAATTAAAAAATAAGAAAAAAATTGGGGGCTATGGGTTAGGGATTGGTGAGGCCATTTTTGTTAGTGCAACCATGACGAAAACAAAACGGAGGAGAAGGAGCATTGTAAGGAGGCAATCGCAATAGTACTGATCCGTCATTAAATGGAGAGAAGACGAGGGAGAAAGTGGAGTTCAAATGGCTACAAGGCGGGAACTACCTTTTTTGTGAGAAGTTGCCGGAGAAGCGACGATGGAGGATGGGTGGGGTTGCGATCAAACTGCCAGAGGAAGACGAGTCAAATGGTGGTGGTTTCCGGTAGCGGGTCAGGCTGTCGAAAGAGAATCGAGGCGGAGAATCTAGGGAAATCGCCGGCCAGGGGCGAGGGAGGAGGCGGTGGAGTAGAATTTTCTTTCTTTTCTTTTTTAAATATTATATATATATATATAATAATTTATTTTTTTATAATTCTTAATTATTTATTATAATTAAAAAAATTATATATAAGGACATAAGGGTTAGGCGATGTAAAATTTTAACGCCATTAGGTGCAAAAGCTGCGAGCCGAGCTCGATGTTGCCAAGAAGGAGAAGGAAATTCTTCGTTCTGAACAAGAGGTGGCCCTGGCAGAGGCTAAGAAGGAGGCCTTCGATGCCGGGCGTGAGGTCGGCCTCGTGGAGGGCCACAAGCATGGGGTGGAGGAAGGCCAAGCCGGTCGCATTCTGGTTGAAGAACATCAGCGAGCCTTGGCCAATTCCAGGATGTCCGCGGTTCGTGATTTTTTGAAGACCGACACCTTCACGACCGCTCTTGAGATCAAGTCTGCGGACTCATTCACCAAGGGCTATGAGATCTGCCTGTCTCAAGTCCATGTGCCGCCTCCCGAATGGCAGGATATGTCGAGCTCGTCGCTGTATGGCGAGGCTGGAGGGGATACTTTTGCAGTCTACAACTCATTCGTCTCCGTTCGCGATCAAGGGGCACTTGTACCGAATAGCCCTATTCGGCTTGAGGAGTTCGCAGCCCACTCCCTAGTCCAGGTATTTCCTCGGCTGGCTTCCTTCGACCTCCCTTCTTTTATGCCATTCATTGCATTCGATTTTGCAGGCCATGACCTTTCTTCGAAGCTTAAGCCTCAAATGCACCCATTATCGGAGGAGTTATATTCAGACTGATCAGAAGGTGCAAGATCTTAGGGCTCAACTGGCCGATCGGGACGAGACCGAACGCAAGTAGGAGGATAACCTGCTGGCCTTGGGAGATGAGGTGCAAAAGTTGCGAGCCGAGCTCGATGTTGCCAAGAAGGAGAGGGAGATTCTTCGTTCTGAGCAAGAGGTGGCCCTGGCAGAGGCTAAGAAAGAGGCGTTCGATGCCGGGCGTGAGGTCGGCCTCGTGGAGGGCCACAAGCGTGGGGTGGAAGAAGGCCAAGCCGGTCGCATTCTAGTCGAAGAGCATCAGCGATCCTTGGCCAATTCCCGGATGTCCGCGGTTCGTGATTTTTTGAAGACCGACACCTTCACGACCGCTCTTGAGATCAAGTCTGCGGACTCATTCACCAAGGGCTATGAGATCTGCCTGTCTCAAGTCGAAAAGCTCGGTGGCTTTCATGAGTCTTTTGACCGCAGCAAACTTGACATCTCGCTTGATGGCGACCTTCAACCTCTTCCTCCAGATCCTGAGCTGAAAGATGATGAATTTATGGTCCTGAGGGACGAGCTGGAGGCGGAAGCTGACGCCTAATCAGTCCCGATTCTTCTATTTTTGTGGTAGGATTTTGAGCTGATTGATCCAAATGTAAATCCTAGAGATTCTTAGGACATCATTTTTTG
>NC_026149.1:4803903-4830812 GCF_000512975.1 Sesamum indicum | reverse complement strand
TAATAATAATAATAATAGTTGTAATAATAATAATAATAATAATAGTTGTAGTAGTAATAATAATAATAATAATAATAGTAATACAAAAAGTCAAAATCAAAACCCATCACTTTCTCTCTCTTGTTCTCGTTTCTTCTTCCTCTTTTCTTTCTCTCTTTCTGCTTCTTCCCCATTCTCTCCTCTCAAATTCTCAATTCTTCCCCAAACCCATCTCTTAGAACCCTAGTCCCAAACTCACGGCAACAAGGACGGTAAGTCGGCAACGAGGACGGCGACGAGTACTGCTTTAAGGTAATCCTTCTCTGTTGCATTTTGCTCGTTCTTCTTTTTCTTGGGTTTGGGTGTCTTTTTAGCATCTTCTTTAATTTTTTTTCTTGGGTTTGGTTGTGTTTTTAGGGGATTTGTTTAATTCTTGTTTTTCTTGGGTTTTTAGGGGGATTTTTTTTCTTGGATTTGGGTGTGTTTTTAGCATCGTCTTTAATTTTTTTTCTTGGGTTAGGTTGTGTTTTTAGGGGATTTGTTTAATTCTTGTTTTTCTTGGGTTTTTAGGGGGATTTTTTTTCTTGGATTTGGGTGTGTTTTTAGCATCGTCTTTAATTTTTTTTCTTGGGTTAGGTTGTGTTTTTAGGGGATTTGTTTAATTCTTGTTGTTAGATTCCTTTCCAGCCTTAGTTCCTTACACTTTTGTTTGCTTTGAGAGTTATTTGTAAAAGAGTTGTAATGTTGTAAAAGGTAACATTTCTGAATTTCCTATCGTCTCTTTCTTCTCTCCTTCCCACCTCCATTCTGCTGCAATGTTAAATTTTTCTGCTACAATTTTCTGGAACAAGTGCTCGAGCTCGAGCTGGAACTCGAGCTCGACAGCTCAAGCTCGAGCTCGACAAATCGAGCTCGAGTTCGAGCTCGAGTTCGAGCTCAAATATACTGCGTCGAGCTCGAGCTCGAGCTCTACCTGGGCGAGCTCGTCGAGCTCGAGCTCGAGCTCTAAATCACAGAGTCGAGCTCGAGCTCGAGTTCGACAAAAATGGTCGAGCTCGACTCGAGCTCGACTCGTTGACAGCCCTAAGTTAATCCCACCTCTTAATGGGATACATTATCCATAAATTAAAATTGTAAGATTGAAGCTGATATAAATATTGAATTTTATTTATGTAAACTAAATGTGTAATTATACGTAATAAGTAATTTTATGACATCACACGAATCAATATATATTTGATCCCAAAGAGAATTCTTCTCCTGAAATTCAAGAGGAATCGCTTCTCCAGTTTGCAATTTTGAGGCGATAAAGTGTCAAGATGTCCATAATTAAAGGGTGCAATTTGCCATTTTCATCATTTTATGGTGCAATTTGCCAATTGACTATAATTCAAGGGTACAAAATAACAATTACCCAAACGTTACCGATACACTGATTGGAACTGAACTCAGACGTACTTAAACGGAGAATGTCGGGCGTCGTTCCTTCCATCCACATGAAACTAATAGCTCTGGCCAAGCTACTGCGTTACTCTCCAGGCGAGCACAACCAGTGTGCTTAGATTACCTTTTGTTTTTTCACCTCAGGTTAATCCTAATTCATTCTCTTCCTCTGTTTTCTGTTTCTCTCTCCCTCAGTCACGAACCCACGTCGTTCAGTGCCTTTTGTTACTTTGTAAACCAGATGGGTTCATTTGGCTCCGACTTCTCTGTGTAATTTGCGTCTTCTTCTTTCTAACTTTTCAATGCATTTTTGCTGTATGGATTGTGGGTTTTTTGAATTGGGCTTTAGCTTTTCCTTTCTCATTTTTGTTTTGTTGTGATTCCAATTTGGGAGCAGATAAGCTGGAAGCTGGGATATGGATCTATTAGTTGTGACATCGCTTTTGGGGTTTTTATTGGGCATTCTTATAGTAATTCCCCGCCTGCGTAAATCTGGTTAGTTTCTATGTTTTTCGTACACTGATCAATGAGGAAATGTTGCAAGTGCAGCAGTTGTGTCTGGTCTTCTACTATTTCGGTTATATTGATTGAATTTGGTGGAATGCAGATCATGGAAAAATTGCACAGTCAAATAATGTTAGTCCTAAGGTACTTTAAAGTTTCCATACTCGATCCAAATGTGCATTCTCCTTTTATGAAATTTAGGATTACTTGTCTGTTTCGTTTGGATATTTGTGCACATGTTTATGTTTCTAGTTAGAAATGAAAAATACACATTTTTTGGTTGAATTTGCAGTGACATGTTTAAGTTGCTACTTTTAAAGTTCAAAAAGACTAAAAAAATATATTTCTCTATGGATATGATTGAGTTTTTGTTTTAAGATTTCAATTTTCTCTTTCACAATCAATTAATTCAATTATCATGTACTCAACATATTCAAACTGAAAGTGCACAAGAGAATGAAGGGAACTGCACATATGATAAACTAGTTCATATAACTTGGGTATTTGAAATGTTGCTATGCTTTCATTGAGAGCGTGAATACTGATTTATGCTGCATTGTCAACCAATTGGATACAAAGTCCAGGTTTTACTTTTCTTGATTCCATCATGATAATATAAAGGGTCAAATTGTAAAGATCTCGTCTTTTGAATATATTCCACTTTCCAAGTATACCTAGTATTGAATTACTATGATTTATGAAAGGTAGTTGGAGTACAATTTATCTAGTTCACAGACACTCTGTTTTCCTATATATAAAATTTTCTGGTATTCGTTTATAGATCAAATAAGAAGAATTTTGGATGACATGACCTCATCTTTCAGTAAAGTACATTTTTTTAGGGATATGGCACATGCTACTGTTTGCTACTGTCTTTCTGATCATCCTGATTACTATATTCTTAGGCATCGAAAGCATACACCAAAGCCGAAGTTTCATTGCACAACAAGAGGACTGACTGTTGGATCATCATAAAAGACAAGGTTCCTTTTTGGAATTCAATCTGCGAAATATTCTCATATAATGTGTTTTATTATGAAAAAGAAAGGTTCCAATGTCACATTTCCTATGACTACTGTATTAACTTTCTGCATGCTTGATTTGCTGAGCTTCCAGGTGTATGATGTTACGTCTTATGTAGAAGAACACCCTGGTGGTGATGCCATCCTAACACATGCTGGTGATGATTCTACTGAAGGGTTTTTTGGGTAGGTGTTTCTGACACTGACTGCCCTTCCACTGTCTGTTTTCACATTTAGATGAAGCCATCAGTTGATTGACTGTGGGATCGTACTACTGTAGTCTGCTACTAATGTGGCTCACCTTCAACGTTGCCTGACTTCATGATTTCTACTCTTTTCAACATTAGCTGCGTTGCCTAGATTCTTGAATCATAACTTGGCAGTCCATTTCATTTTTTGACAGGCCACAACATGCTACCCGTGTCTTTGACATGATTGAGGACTTTTGCATTGGAGAGCTGGTGAAGTAATTGAATGTCATTCATTATCCGGGTTCATTGTCCAGGATGACGACTACATTTGCCAATTATGAATGTGCTTTTCTAGGCTCAATCCTTTTGATGCACAATGAAAATTTTGCGAACATTTATACTTCCCAACATTCTTGGATTAATTTTCTGGCATTTATTTTTGGAACTTCTAACACTGGTGGAATCAAAACTAAGAATTGACGTGAAAAATCAGATTTCTGGCCTATTCTATAATTGGCAGTTTGATCATGGAGTTTATTCTTTTTATGTTCCCAAAATAAGAGTGCGTGACTATGATTAATATTTCACAAGAGCCTAACAAAGTCCATTTTGTTGATCGAAGTATGATATGATACTGTAGTCTGGACCCATAATAAGGACACACTTCCTATTTTCCCCTAGTTTCAAAGTTGCTACATGCTATTCTCCTTCAGGGGCATCTAGATATGTTGAGGTACACAAGCACGGCTAGAAGTACGTGGGAAGTGATTATTCTACACATTTGCCTTGCTAATCTCTAAACAGAAAGTAAGAAGAGTAGATGATAGAAGTAATATTCTGTGCTTAGCTATGCGCTTTCCTGAACAAATGACAGTGTTGTGTGGCTGGACTCCGCATTGCCGTCCTCAAATCAGCAGGGTTTTTATTAATCACACTTGAGCCTGTTTGTTGTCCATGTAAAGTTACAGCAATGGATTATGTGTTTTACTTGCCTATCTGAGTCTGCTAGAGAAGATGAATTCTTTCTCTATTTTTATGGAAAACCATATCCAGATTCAGTTTGTGTTTGCATTCCAAGTTCAATATTTTTACTATGTGATTGGTGACTTCCGACAAACAGTATCTCTAAATTGACCACTAACCATATTATGTATTAACAAGTGAAATAAATTTGCTTCAAATTTGGCCAAATTCTATCTGAGGCGAGGTTATATCTCAGAAGGTGTACTGAAAAATATGATGAGTACTTGGTATTGTTTTCTAAAAGATTTTGAAAGTTTTTCGTATTGTTTTAGGGGACAGCAAAAACAAACCCAAATCTAAAATTCCAATTACTACACGTCTGTTTTTTAGTAGGTTTATATAACTAGTCCAGAACCGGAACCGGCCACTGAGCTTGTTTCCCAAAATTTATTGTCTCCAAAATTTGCATGAAAATTCTTTATATTCCAAATTGAAAGCAAAAAGTATTAGGCAAATTATATACACCTTCGAAATTAGGTCAAGATACACAAGCATCCATGCACAAATGGCCCTGCTCTTTGTAAATTATAAGTACATCAATTGAGATTGGCATTGTAATTATAAATAGACACCTCATTCAGAGACAAATGCTTACACAAAAACACCTTCAATACACTACCCTAGCACTCCTTGTAATTTCGCAAAATACATGGAGTGTTGTATTTGGATATAAGCTGACGAGGTGTCAATTTAATTTATCCAAAATATTAGACTCAAGTCAATTATTCTGATATTTGACATTGCACAAATTAAGTATTAGTTAGAATAACAAAGAGAAAGATAAGTATGAACCAATCACCTTTTAGTACATAACATTCTAAAGGAGCCAAATATTCAAGAGAAAAGACCAAATCAAACTTTTCAACATGAGCAGAATTTGAACTAGAGGTATTCTTATTAGAGAACTGACTGAAAGTCAAGCGTAATGAATTTATATTCACATCCGGACAGTATTCTGTAGTTCAGATATAATGGAAAAACTACTGATTGATTCGTAATAAGGTAGAGAGGAGCAATTTCATTGATAATGTGTATTTCTAATATAGAGAAAAGAGGAAACCAGATTCAGAATATAAAGAGGTAAATACTATCCTTTAAACCAAAATGAACTGATTGAAAGAAACCACAAGTAATCATCTATTACTAACATGTTTTACTTGAAAGAAAAACTAAGGATTGATGATACCAACATGTGATCATAACAAGGAAAAACATTATTCTTTAACTTTTATATGTGCCTGTTTGAGTTTGAGGCAGCTGTTCTGACTTGGAATGAAAAGTCCCACAAACTCTTAACAGAGAGAGGAAAATCATATATTGCAATAAGACAAAATAAAAGCATAAATTATGTGTAATGGAATAACATAACACAAGTTTTAGCTTATACCAGAGTATTTCATTCAATTACGCCTGTTTGATTTTCTTCTATACAACCAGAGTCACTATAGTTACTTCCAATCAAGTGATTGAGCAGAACACCGGCTGCAACACTTACGTTCAAGCTCTCCACTGCCAAGAAGGATCTGAACTCTTGACCTGGATTCTCAACGGTGTCAACGTCTTCATCTCCTGTCATAATAAAATTGACTGGGAAATTTCCAGGAATTCTAATTAACTCAGTGCAGGCTCTCTCCACCAATGGTCTCAAGCCAGTGCCTTCACTACCCAGCACCAGAATTGTGGGAGCACCGGGCACAACCTCACTCAAAGGTATAGCTCTAGGTGAAACTGAGCCACCTAGAACCCGCCATCCATTTCCAGCTGACGATGCCAGGAACTGCATCATATTCTTGCAAGATCTAAGCTCCATTAGTTCAAGAGAGCCTGCACTGGCTTTGCTCACAACTCCACTCAACGGAGCTGAATTCTTAGCACACAACACTACTCCAGAAGCTCCAAAGAAGTAAGCAGAACGAATTATAGCCCCCAAATTCTGAGGATCAGTAACCTCATCCAACGCCAACCAAAGAGGCCCCTTTTCTCCCTCAAAAGAAACAGGTTCCAACTCCTTTATACCAACCATTTCCAGAGGCGAAGCATCCAGAACCAACCCCTGGTGAGGTCTATTATCAGCAACCATGTTCAGATCATGCTTGGATACCTCTTTTTTGCTCAATCCAATCTTTTCCGCCATCTTTAAAACTTTCTCGAAACCTTTCTTGTCCTTCTTTTTCTTATTATTCACAGTCAGATCCAAACCTTCCTGAACATACAGTGCATAGAATTCTCTTCGTCCAGCTGAAAGTGCAGCCAAAACCGGACCAACTCCATATATCCCCTCTCCAACTATTTTTGGCACTGTAGATTCCTTTGCTTCTTTCCATGTCTTCCTACCCCAACTTTCTTGCTTATTCCATCTCCTGACCTCCGCTCTATCAGACCCTGGTTTTGCCTCCACGAAGTTTTCGAACCTATTTCTTATCTTGTACCATCTCGGATCATTAACAACCTCAACCTCCTCCTCCTCCTCTTGTTCATCTTCACTACGAATATTATCTTTATTCCTGAACTCATCCCTCCTACTCCCAAATTTACGAGTTTCTCTAATTTCCACCGTGGATGCACCGCCTTTCAGAAACTTTTCTGCTGATTCCTCCCAAGAAGACCTAACCCCTTTACTTATTTCATTCTTCCCAACTCTTCGTTGTTCCCTTTCCGTAGACGCAGCTAACCAAGGAAGGTGCTTTCCGCTTCTTTCACCCACCTTCTTCGAAATTGAACTGGAAAAACTTCTGGCTACCAATAGTGAATAATTCAACAAACAACTTCTCAAACAATTTCTAGCTCCCAAAAATTGAAATCCTTCTGGGGTATTTTTATTGCACCAAAGAACTAAATGGCAGCCAACGGGCAGAGAAAGTGGCTTTGGAGCGTTAAATTGCTTCGCCATTTTTGTGGGCCGCGAAGAAATCATAAGAGCTAAAGGCAATGCTCCGGGTTTCGCCATATTCAAGAGCGTCAAGAGTGATAAGCTTCAGGAACTCACTGTTTGATAGATGAATACACTACGAATTCTCACTCAAAAACAGTCAAATTCACAACTTATACTGATACAATCCAAATGAAGAGAAAAAGAAACAGGCCAGGGCATCAGTGTTTGATATGAATTGATCCATACGTTGCTGTACCGAAGGCAATGGCCATGACGGCGTTGGGTTTCTCCCTCGGGGAGTTTGTAGGGGTTTATCTGCGTTCTCACCTCTGAGGGTGAGGCTACTCAGAGGGAAAAAGAAGTTGTTTAGCAAGACACAGTACGACGTCGTATGCCCCAGTGTACAAGACTATTTTTAATCTGGAGGGCAAAGTGGTTAGATTTATTTGAGAATATTTAGCAAAAAATATATATAACTTTATAAAATATTAAATTATATTTTTAAGAAAATCAATAAGAATATGTAAATACACTAAAAGTTTTAAAATGTCATATTAATGACACATTCATAATTGCAATATTTTAAAAGTAAGTAAAAGAACTTATTTTTACAGATATGCTTAATACTTTGGAATAATATAAGTTTTTACACATAAAATTATATCTTTTATGCCCCTTTATACTCATAATTTGTCCAAAATTCTTATAAAAGAACTTCAAAAAAATAATAATTCAATTACCAAATGATGTCCATTTAGCCCTGCCATTATGCAAATTAAGGACTAAACTTTTTTAAATCATCTTATAAATTCCCATCTCGTAACATATTTTAGGAGCTTATAAGATGTTGAATCCTATTTTAAAATAAGCTATTAAAGTATTTGGATAAAATAAAATATTAAAACTTAAAGATATTAGGGTGTTTGGCATAATAAGATTTTTAATTGATACCATTAGAATCAAACAAGTTGTTATTTCTTAACGTATTTTATTTTATAAAATTCTAAAACGCTGTTATAAATAGTACACATTAGTTTAATTCCAAATAAAAATTTAATAGATTATCTTTTTACGATAACAAAAAATATGACGAATTTTTACCTAAATTTTTAAATAAAAATATTATATATATATATACACATTTATGCTACTCGAATATTAGTATATATATAATTGTTATTTTTTAATTAATGCAATGATTATTTTTAGTAGCATAATTTATAATACTTTGAATTTATATTTTTCAGTAAATATAATATCAATGCTAATTTTATTTTATTTAACTATAATAATGTATTATTAAATAATAAAGTATTTTCTTTTTTTTTAATATTAAAAAAATTAAATAGAAAAAAAATTAAATCCTAGAGAGAGAGACTGAGGAGAGTGTGTCGGGGGTGTGTGTGAGAGAGAAAGACAGTGTATGTGAATAAGGGTATTTTTATCTTACATGTTAAGTTTATATTGCTTACAAGATCTTATAAAAAGAGTTACTTGTAAGATAGCCAAACACCCTCTAAAATCTTTGTTTCGAGTGCACATTTAATTTTCCGTAGGATGTTGTCTTCTGTAATAGTAATTATAGTTTAAATTTAATTTATTTTATATTATTGATCATGATGTGATTGTTGAAATTATATTTTTTAAATATTTACATTCGACTGAAATGATTGTAATCGATTTATTTTAATTAATAATATTTTATCATTTGCAATTAAAAAAATAAAACTCCACAACTAATTTTTTTCATCTAAAACTACACATTATTCATATTAATTAAAAATTTAATTTCTTCTTAATCTTCAAAATAAGGTAAGTTTCTAAGTTTAATCATAATTTTAGTTATATAATCAATTATAAAATATGAATTTAAATAATAGAACTATTTTATTGTATATTAATTAATTATGTAATTGTGACATAAATATGAGGGTGAGGTAAACCCTTCCCCAAGTTCTTCGCCCAACAAAACCGGCCACAAAACCCTCCCAAAACCCTTCTCCTCTTCCTCGTAAAACCAGTCACAAATTGAGGGGAAAATTTAAATAATAGTAGAAAATGGGAACTCCAGAGACCTCCCGCGAGCCATGCCCCGACCGGATTCTTGATGACATCGGCGGCGCCTTTGGGATGGGCGCCGTTGGCGGCTCCGCCTTCCACTTCCTCAAGGGCGTCTACAACTCGCCCAAGGGTACACGCCTCGTCGGCGGCTCTCAGGCCGTGCGTATGAACGCTCCACGCATCGGCGGCAGCTTTGCCGTGTGGGGCGGTCTCTTCTCTGTCTTTGACTGCTCCATGGTCTATGTCAGGCAGAAAGAGGATCCGTGGAACTCTATTATCGCAGGTGCCGCGACAGGTGGGTTCCTCCAGATGCGGCAAGGGATGGGCGCCGCCTCCCGTTCTGCGCTTTTCGGGGGTGTTCTGTTGGCTCTTATTGAGGGGGCAGGGATTATGTTAAATAAAGTTATGAGTGCTCCGCAGGAGGCGCCGATTTTTGTTGAGGATCTTCCAGCTGGGGCCCACGGGATGCCGCAGGAGGCGGCGCCCGCTCCAGCTGCGTCTTCGTCTTCTTGGTTTGGAGGCTTGGAACGAAACGAAGAGGAGAAGAAGAGTGGTACTGGAGTGAAGACGGAGATTCTGGAGAGCTTTGACTCGCCGATCCCACCAACATTTGAGTTCAAGTAAGAGATTTTTGCTTTATTTGTGTCTTTTGTTTAAGATTGACATGTTCTTGGAGTTGGGTGTTGGTGGCATGGAACTGAAAATCTGTGATCTCGCAATTTCGGGTACTGACCATGATAATGGCCTAGTAGTGATGTTTTTGTAGAATAACATGTTCAAGGTAATGAATTGACATAATATTCGTGTATAAATGTTTTTGAATATTTACATAAATTTTGGATGGAGAAAATACGATTGATGCTTGATCAGAAGAGCGGGATTCCTGATCTATTGAACTCATGTTGAAATTGTTGATATTTTGTTTTCTGCTTTACAGAACGATTTTTAGAGAATCCATTGTTGTCCTATTATTTTAGTGTGTTGCTCTATTCTGTTTACTCCTGTTCTGATCAAAAGACTCTCAAAGATGAATATTAGTCTAATTGAAATGTTTATCACTTATTTTTCACGCAAGCGGATTTTCTTGTTTTCGGCTCCCTTTCTTGGCTGGTGTTTACATGGGCAATTTGGAGATTGCCAAATCTTCTCTGGTTCTATTTACTGATGTAATAATGCCTGGAAACTTAAGATGCCTCAAAGGTTTGAGATGGCATGCTCCGTCTGTTGAGATTAATGCTTATTAAATTTTTTTGTTAGTCCTCAGTCATTTTAATTCTGCTCTCCTTCATGGTCAAACTGCTTTCTTGAGGCTGCCAAATGTCCAATCTAAATATCAGGTGATAGTAGTTTTGGGGGTACAAGTTTTCCCTGTTGATTTTGTGTCTCCTGCTGTTGGAATTGATGAACGAAATAAGTTTATCTTTTCATGTTTTTGCTTGTTTGCTTACTTTATTCGCTAGCAAGATTACGAGAATAATACAAATGTAGCATAGGATTCATTAGAAAGAAAAACAAGTTCAAATGGAGCTACTATTCAGTAGATGGATGTGAAGCTCTTGAAACTGATTGCCTGAAGCTGTTGATACACATGAACTGGAAGAAAGGACATTGAAAAGTTATAGAGAAACTGAACTGTGTGGAACTTAGAATTCCTTCCTAGAACTAGTAAGGGAACTGGCCGTGATCTGGTCAAGTAGGCATTTCCCATGTTCAACTGGACTTATTCCACTTTTGTCTTGCCTTGTACTGTTTGTTGTGACGTTGGCTACTCTAAATCAAAGAAAAAGAAAGGAAGTTGGTTCCCTGATACAAACTTCAGTTATACTTATTTCTTCTCTTGAGAGAAGTTGTGTCTCCTGAGATGGGAAGACACCGTTCTCTGCTACTATTTTATGTAGTCCTGTATTGCTTATATAATAGACTATGGAGCCATAAGCTAATGTAGTACTGTACATGTAGTATATTTATGGAAACTGGCAAAACTGCCTGAGCTGAAAATCCGTCACTGTTTCTTTTTCACATTTCTCTTTGAACGCTACGCAGCACTTCAAGTTACCTGTTGAACATCTCTAATTTGTTCTAACCAGCTCAAAACTCATTACATTTCTTTTCCTTCGTTCACTTCTTGTAATCAGTCACGCACAGTTGGGCTGCTCATGGGATTTGTCTGTTCAATAATTTTTCCTTTGTTTCCGCTTTAAATGCGAAAGCCGAGGTCTATGAACTTTGATGGGTGCAAGCCATGACGCATAGAGCGTATGCTCCGCATCTAATAAAAGCCATAAGTTTATTTTAAAGTTTAAAATAATGTGGTATAGACTTCTAAGTTGTAGAAGAATTATATGGAAAAAAATTATGATAGAAAAGTAATGATTTATACTTATATTAACGGAAAGTACTCTGTTGGTGTTTTTTTCACCCACTTTCACATTTTCTCTACTATCTGCAAGTGGTAAAGATTATTTCTCTAAATAGTTATTTTTTTTACTTAATATATTTTTGTTCTCTTTCTCCTATTCCAAATATTCTCTTTTAAAATTATTTATTTTTATCATAGTTATTTTATATTATCATTTTTTCTGCAGTAAAATTTTTTACTAGATGATATTTGTTTATATTTTTTAATTTTTTAAGATAAATATTCAAGCATTATATTAGGATAAAAAAAACAATTCGAAGTTAAATGAGTATTCCTTTAGAACATAACAATATATCTATTGTTGTTAAATAAAGAAAAAATGATCTCATTGTCATGTTTTGATAAAAAACTGTTTTGTCTCCATATGTTAAAGAAATATTATTTTTTTTGCTTATTATTTCTCTTGTCGTTTGTCACTAAAAATTAGTTTTCCACAAAGAATCAAAAGTTCCATTTCAATTAGTGTTTCTTATTTTTGTTTTGAAAAATGTTTAAAAGATGTGTTTAATTTAATAATGCTTCCACCGAGTAATATAATTATTGATTTCATAACAATATTTAAACTTGCATGATTGTTAAAAGAATCAGTTTATTAATTAATCAAATAATAGTATATGATAGGAATACTATAATTAGATGATATAGCACCTAAGACTTAAAAAACTTAAAGTGGAAATCAAATTTGAGTGGATGGGTGGGACTTGGAAGAAGGAAATACAAAGTGGTAGGCGAGGGTGGCGGGGAAACACCTCCTCAATGCGGCAGCAGGAGCAGTTCTTGCTTCTCTTGTCTATCATCTTTGGATGGAGCTGATCTAGCTCGAAATATACGATTTTGTTGGACGATTCTAATGTCAGCTATATAGTCTTTCTAGGTCGGTATTGAGTCTTGAGAATGAAAAATAATAACATCAGGCTCGTCGGGTTCATTCCCAACAAAGATGCTCCGACGCTCAAGTTAGTTTGGTCGAGATAAAAATATACGATTAACGAAAAGTAAGGTCGAAAATAACAAAATGCTAATTACCTCAAATGATGTGTATCGAGCTATTTATAAAGCTCAAATGTACATTGTTGTATGGGCCACGTGTCGTAATCCAACATATCAATACTTCTAATTGAACAATTCTGCTTTGTCCGGTATGTGGAACGGGTTACAGAGTTGGACCGGGTTTCCCAGAACCCGACCCAACACTGGATGCGTGGACCTTGGTCTGCTTTTACAAAATTGCCCTTCATTAGGAGTAGTTTGTCCTTTTGTCGGATTTTAGGGTATTCCCCATTAGGAGCGTAATAGGCGGCCTGAAGGACTAGTACGTCTGATTTTGGATCAGCCTAAATTTAAAATTTTTAGTGAAGGATTACCTCTGAATTTACAAACTATAGCTTTGTTTAGAATTAGAAAAAAATTCCATGGTACTGAATGTAAGGCTGAGGCCTCACTGCTGCTCTTGTGAGCTTGTTTGTATCCTATGTACCTCTTTTACTTTTATGAAATTCACCTTCTCCCCCAAAAAAAAAAAACTTAAAATATTAAATATGTAAATGTGTAAGTTTAATTATAGTTAAAATTCAAATTGTTTGAAAACTATGAAATCAACTTTAAATATATAATTTTTTTTAAAAAATAAAAACAATAAAATTGAATTAAGAATTTTATAATAAGGGTAAAGTAGTCAAAATAAATTTATATTTATTTAAAAAAACCAAAGCAATTAGAGGTTGACACCCCAAATATTTCAAAAGTATTCTTTTTAAGCTAGAAGCTAAAAAACACTTTTTTAAAGCGCTTGCAAACACTCCCTAAGGGCGCTTCTAGTTGCTTTGACTTTTTTTTTTAAATTAAATGAATTCAACTTTATTTTTTACGATTTTATCCTCGTTATAACAATCGTAATTTAATTTTATCATTTTTAATTTATTCTTAAAATTATATATTTAAAGTTGATATTAAAAATTTTAAATAATTCGAATAATTTAACAATAATTAAATTTATACTTTTACATATCAAATTGGGGCAGAAACAACAAAAATACCTCAGGATCCGCGTGTTACTAATCGGGATGGATTGCATCACCCGACCCGCTCTATCTACCCGGCGTCGGGACTCGATTGACATGTCTAATGTCTGGCTGTACAGTCTTTGACAACATGGGTTTTAAGATGATAACACGTGGCCCATTTGGAGAAGTACATTTAGGCCTATAAATACCTTCTTTTCAGAGCATTTATGGTATGACTCATTTATTGCTTTTTACTTTATTTATTGCTTAAGATCGCTTACTTTACATCTCGAACTCGAACTGACTTGAGCGTCCAAGGTCTTAATCGGGGATGCTCCCGACTAGCCTCATGTTCTTGTTTCTTCTCAGAGCCCATTTCGATATTTTGGAGAACTGCTGCGACCTTGGGACGTACACCGGACAAATCACATATTTCTACCCAAATCAATTTTATTTTCTATAATATCTAATTATATTATTCTTATATCATAAACACGTATAAATTAGATGTCTATGATGAATTAATAAAACATTATTTTTTACAATTATACAAGTTTAATTATTGTGCATGAATCAACATTTATATTACTTAGTGGGAGCATTATTAAATTCAATATTAACTTTTTTATTAATATTTTTAAAAAATTAAATATAAAATGTACTAATTGAAATAAAACTTATTATTTACTGTGTCAAAATAATTATAATTGACAAATAAAAAGTGCAAATAGAAGCAAATATAACATCTTTCTAATAAATGGAGACAAAATAGTTTTTAATCAATTAAGTTTGTTTTTAAAGTGAATTTTTTCCCAAATAATAGCCAATTTAATTTTTGTCTGCTTTTTATTTTTTTTTTATAAATAATATCCACTTTTAATTCTACTACAACTTTCAACTCCTTTTTACAAAAATTACCTCTATAAAAATACAAGTTTTCGCATACGAGCCTAAATATATTTTATTGAGCTCGAAGAATTTGGAATTATATATATGAAAACATCCTTATCAAAAATGCAAATTTTGTCAAGTGAACTAACGGTCACGTCCAGCTCCTGGGACTAAGTTTACAATTTATCTAGATTTGATTCAAACACCAAAACACGTGCGTCGACAAATTAGCTATTCTTATAGGACTAAAGTAGTAATTTTGGTGAACAAAGAAATACAAACCATTACCTTCCTCCTATTTTCTGCAGGGTAGGGACAATTGCTGATGTGAAGTGTCTGCCAAGAACAAGTTCATAATGAAATAGATAGACTAATTGTCAGCAGGGAGAAGGGCTTTAGGTTTGCTATTTTGTAATTTTTTCTTATATTTAATTTTTTATTTTATCTAACTTCCACCCTCTCACTATTTTTTTATAGTTATTTTTTTGTGATAATTACACTCCCCTCTCCTAAAATTTAGTATAATTATTCATAAACCATATATAGTTTGAAAAATTACATACAGTACACCTGAGATTTATTTTCATTTAACAAATAAGTCTTTTTGTTAGTTCAAATTCATCGAATTTGTTTATATGACAAAAAATTTAAAAAATATCTATATTTACCTCCAATTGACTTATTATTGATTTATTGCAGGTCAGATAAATATTTTTTATGAACAAATTACCCTCATACGTCTTCACTCGTTAATTCATGAGAAGAAATATATCTTCACCGTAATAAGGATAATTTATTAAGAAAAAAATTATTTGACCTGCAATAAGTCAATAATAAGTTAATCGATTCGAGTGTAAATATAAATTTTTATATCAGTTTTTTTGTTAATATCAGCAAATTATGAATTTTGACTAATGGGAGGACTTACTTTGTTAGACGAAAGCAAACATCAGAAATGTTAGTTTGTGATTTTTCAAACCACTAAGAATTTATGTGTAATTATATAAAACCTCGGAGTGTAATTATCCCTTTTTTTTTCATTTAACCTTTCTTCTCTATGATCTATACTATTATAAAAATGAATAATAATAAAACCCTATTGTCGCACCAATTTTTGACCATTTAAATTTACCCCTTAATTCATTTTTTCTCTTAAAATAAAATTGGGTTAGAATAATAACTTACCCCTGAATGCGTTTTTTTCCTTCAACCCACTACTCCATATTTCTTTCACTCATTATCTATATTTTTTTCCCATACAGGCTTTTATACATTTAATAAACCCATAATTAATTAATTAATTTATTTTGTATCTTCAATTGCCATGTTCAAGTAACTGCTTCTGATTCATTCATAATCCTGTTCATCCATATTTCTCTTCATATTTGAATTTTCTTTCCTCTATTTTATTTTGCCCAATTATATTTTGGTTAAAAATTATAAATTTTAATGAAATAGCACATTTGCACATGCATCGAGTGTTTGTTTTCAACTACTATATAATATAACTAATTCAACTTTATATGTAGTTACTATATATTGAACTGGACAAGTACTAGGTGCCTTTATCAAAATTAATGTGCATGGCGCGCTCAAATAAGTATGCACAATAAATTAAAAAATTAATTATTATTTTTAAAAATGTATTTAAATTCTATAATTTTAATATTAAAAAGAGAGAGAAGAGGAAATTACGAGTTTAAAAAGTTAAAAGTACATAAATATATATTATAAAGAAATAAAAAATAAAAAATAAAATGGTTGACAAAATGAAATAGTATTAAAAACTTAAAAGTAAAAAAGCAAAATAGCAGACAAAAATTATGAGACGCCAAAAGAATACTCTCTCATAATAATAAGATATAAATGATTGTTCTGGAAGGAGTGATGTGAAATAAAGAAATGAAGAAACGCGCGTATGACTTTGGGGAAATGCGCTATCTAAGTCTTTACGTTGAATTCAAAGGCAACGCGATCTGATGCCCATATATTCAAAGTCGTGCTCCATTTTGCTTAGACGAAATACCCTCCCTCCATTCCACCAAGGCGGCCCATTTTCTTTTTATTTTATTTTTATTTTCTAAGGTTTAAAATGGCATCTTTCCCACTTGGAACCTTCCTCGTAGTTTCTGGACGCCGTGATGCATCCTGGTTCCATGCAATTTTCTCTCAATTTCATTTAGATTGATGGATTTAAAATATATTTTTTTTAATTTTTAATATTAGATTTTTTTATTTCGTTTAGATATTTTCATACCATGAAGAATTCAAATATTTCGACTCATATTTTTCGAAATATTTATGAATTTTATTTAATATGAAAACGTTTGAAATTCTTTTATTCAAATTCAAACCTTTTTATACAAATATATGTTGTGAAAATTGTATGATTTGTGTTTATAATCATATATCAAAATAACTTTACATAAAGTAAGGCAATGAATGAAATAAACTTAAAAATTAAAAAAGTTGCACCGATGGAGAGTCACGATACTTGTCGGTGACCTAAAGCCATAATTGTTTTCCTACGTACAGATTTTAAAGAATGACGATGACTTTAAGATAAAACTCCTTAGATCTTAGTAGTGTCTTTTCCCATTGCACGACCACAAGGAGACTAGAAATCAATTCACAGTCACGTTGTCAAAACATTAAAATACTTGTGGAAATATAAAACTAATTTAATTGCATAAGAGAACGTACCCCAAAGATTATATAGGCAATCGTAGACATAAGAAGGGCCCTCCCACCTCAGATAAGAGAAATAAAATAGTACCGAAAATACCAAAAAAAATAAAATCAGAATGAAGAATACCACACGTATAAGGAAGCAGCATTGAATGTAAATTAATAAATTTTTGTTCTTGTTTTCCTAACTTACATTAGTTTAATATTAATCTATTTAACAACGGTAATGGATAGAATTGAATTCAAATAAATTAATATACCTAAATTATTTACTGAGGAAATAATAATATGCATGGTTGACAAAAGATAGATCCACTAAAATCCCTTTAACTATATATTTATCTTTCACAAAGGACTATTTTTTTCATTAATTAGTATTATTTATTTTTTATGTGTGTATTATTAATTTTTTATTCATATGTAATACGATCAAAATTAATTCGCATTATTAATTTAAATCAATTGATTATTATTATTATTATATATTATTTTATTAAATAAATATATAAACTTTAAACATATTGGATGTGCTTGAATCGTTAGTTTTGCGCTAGTTTAGTTATACAGAAATAAATTAATTGTATTTAAACATTCTCTAAAAATGCAAAATTATACTCTTTTAGAAGGAAGTTTTGAAATTACATGTACACCTATTCCAAATATTCAATTTTTACACTTGACTCTCGTTTGTTAAGATTTAGAAAAAAAATGCCGATGTTAGTAAAAAAAATTGCATAAATTTTTAATTTTACCCCTCATTTAACGTTTTTATATATGTAATGATGTTAACCTCGGCATTAATTCATATAAATGCTAAATGAGAAAAAAATTAAAAATTTGTGTATTTTTCTTTGTTTTCATTAGTATTTTTTGTTTAAACCTAAATAAAAAAAAGGGTCAAAATATAAATAAAAAACTTTCAAAAAAAATGTAAGGATAATGTATTAACGTACTTTTGAAATTTCAACGTTAAGTTTCAAAGTCAACTGCTGACAGTGTCTATCAACTACCTGTCCTGAAGTTTTCACATTACAACATCCTTGTACCATCTGAAACAAACAATCTCTTCTCCATCGGGCACAAGCACAACGATCTGAACTTGTAAACAAACACTACATGCCCACTTCTCAATATGACCAAAAACACCCCATCTACCTCCCGTATCCACCTCCATATCCTCACCTTCCTTCTCCTCAGCCTACCCTTCCATGGAAGCACACAACGCAGTGATCCTGATCAAGAACAATCCATTCTTCTTTCACTTAAACAGCACTGGTCCAATCCCTCCTCCCTCAGCCACTGGACACCGTCGTCGGACCACTGCTCGTGGCCGGAGATTGCCTGCACAGACGGTTCGGTCACAAGAATCGCGATCATCAATGGAAGCATCACAGAGACGATCCCGCCGTCTATATGTGACCTCAAGAACCTTAGCTACATTGATCTCCAATGGAACTTCATCCCTGGATTTTTTCCTACCGTTCTCTATAACTGCCCCAAGCTTGAGTACTTGGACCTCTCTCAAAACTATCTTGTGGGGACGATACCTGATGACATAAACAGGCTCTCGCCTCGGCTACAATACTTGAACTTGGCAGCCAACAACTTCACAGGTGATATCCCGGCATCCGTTGGGAGCCTGCCAAGCCTCGTTAGTCTTCAGCTGGTGGCAAACTTGTTCAACGGTTCTTTCCCACCTGAAATCGGGAACTTGTCGAATCTTGAAGAGCTGGTTTTGAGCTACAATGCCTTTGCACCTCAAGCAATTCCGTCCAGTTTCACCAAGCTGAAGAAATTGAGGAATCTATGGATGACTGAAGCAAACTTGATTGGGGAAATTCCGGACGATATTGGGAATATGTCAGCTCTGGAATCCCTGGATTTATCTGTAAACGACTTGAGGGGCAATATTCCTGACGGCCTTTTTCTTCTCAAGAACTTGACATTCTTGTATCTTTACAAAAACAGGTTGTCTGGTCCCATTCCTCAGAGAGTTGAAGCCTTGAAGTTGCAGGTTCTTGATCTTTCCAACAATAGCTTGAATGGGAAAATCCCAGATGATTTCGGAAATTTAACAAGCCTAACAGGTTTGGCATTGTTTTTCAATCAATTGTCTGGTGAAGTACCAGTTAGCATAGGTAGATTGCCTCAGCTTGTTGATATTGGGCTCTATAGCAATAATCTGTCAGGGGAATTGCCCCCAGACCTTGGCCGGTACTCAATGCTGAAAAGATTCCAAGTCTCCACAAACCAATTTGTCGGTGGACTGCCGAAATATCTGTGTGCAAATAAGGTTTTGCTAGGGGTGATTGCCTTTGAAAACAAGCTGACAGGTGAACTGCCTGATTCTCTTGGTGATTGCAACAGTCTGCAAATTGTGCGAGTTCATGACAACCAGCTTTCTGGTAAAATTCCTGATGGTTTATGGACATCAATAAATTTAACAACGTTGATGCTAAGCAACAACTTGTTTGCTGGTGAGCTTCCCGGTAACGTAGGCTCTCAATTATCGTTGCTTGAGCTGATGAACAACCAGTTTTCAGGTCCAATTCCAGCTGGAATATCTTCTTGGGAGGGATTGAAGGTGTTCAGGGCAAGTAACAACTCATTAAGCGGTGTCATACCTCAAGAATTGACTGCTCTTCCATTGCTGTCAACTGTTTTGCTAGATGGCAATCAACTTTATGGTCCCCTTCCATCAACTATAATCTCATGGAAATCTCTAACTGCTTTGAATCTCAGTAGAAATCAACTCTCTGGTGAAATTCCCGCCTCACTCGGCCTCCTGCCAGACCTCTTGTATTTGGACTTGTCAGGAAACCAATTTTCAGGCCAAATTCCAACTGAGTTTGACCATTTGCAGCCAACTTCGCTCAACCTTTCCTCCAATAGGCTCTCTGGCAGAGTCCCAAGTAAGTTTGAAAATGGAGCTTTCGACAGAAGCTTTCTGAACAATCCTGGACTTTGTTCCAATATCCGATCATTAGGCATCAGCCCTTGCCGTGCTGAAAGAAGGAAGTCAGACAAGCTTTCATCAAAATTTATTGCTGCCGTCTCAAGTATAGCAGCAATCGCCTTCCTAGTGGCTTTCTTATACACAATACATGTGTGCAGAAGTTACAGAAAGCGAAAGCACATATCAGAATCAACCTGGAAGCTCACTTCATTCCAGAGGCTAAATTTCACAGAAACAAACATCTTGTCAGGTTTGATAGCAAATAACCTAATTGGAAGTGGAGGATCAGGAGAAGTCTATCGCGTTCCTGTTAATCACTCAGGCGAGTATGTGGCTGTTAAGAGGATTTGGGAGAATATGAGGTTGGATCACAAAAGTGAGAAAGAATTTCTAGCAGAAGTTGAGATTCTGGGCAGAATTCGGCACTCCAACATCGTGAAACTTCTTTGCTGCATTTCAAGCGAGAGCTCAAAGTTACTTGTCTACGAGTACATGGAAAATCGCAGTCTAGACAGATGGCTTCATGGGAAAAAGAGACCATATAGCATCACAAGTTCAGTTCATCATGTAGTCTTGGACTGGCCTAAGAGGCTGCAGATAGCAATTGGAGCTGCTCATGGGCTCTGCTATATGCACCATCACTGTTCGTCTCCTATTATCCATCGTGATGTAAAATCAAGCAATATCCTGTTGGATTCAGAGTTCAATGCAAAGATAGCAGATTTTGGACTAGCAAGAATGCTGATCAAGAATGGAGAGCCTAATACCATGTCGGTTGTGGCTGGCTCCTTCGGATACATGGCTCCTGGTAAGCTTTCTAATTCACTCTCGCAAATTGTTTTGTGCTGCTGCTCCTACTCCCTGTAAACTCATATCCTGAACCACAATAAATTTCAGAGTATGCTCAAACAAGAAGAGTGAATGAGAAGATCGATGTGTACAGTTTTGGAGTGATCCTTCTCGAATTGATAACTGGAAGGAAAGCCCACAGTGGAGATGAGAGCTCATCCCTGGCTGAGTGGGTGTGGCGTCATGTTAAGGAAGGCAAACCAATAGTTGATGCATTGGACGAGGATATAAACGAGCCCCACTACTTGGACGAAATAAACACTGTGCTCAAACTTGGATTGATCTGCACCAGCACGTTCCCTTCGAGCAGGCCAGCCATGAAGGACGTTTTGCAAATCTTGCTCCGGTGTAGCCAAAGGCTGCAAACTGGGGAGAAGACCAAAAGAAACGAATACGACGTTACTCCTCTCCTCCAGAATTCCAAGCCCGACAGAACGTTAGAGAACGATGACAGTGTTTTCACTTCTATTTAACTATGAGTTAGACTATAGAGCTCCTTTGGTAGGACATGAGATCTTGATAAAGTTACCATAGACAGTGGCATAGAAACAGAAGTGAAACTAGAGCTGTTAGTTCAATCCTCCAAGGGTATATGTAATGATAACTACAGACAGCTGAGTAGTGAGCAAATAAACAGCATTAAAAGTCAGCTGCAATGTTATATGCATTTGGTTCATCATACACAAATGATTGCGTTTCTACAAGATCGATGAAAGTTGGATAAACAGGACAAAGTTTAGGTAATCGTTTGGATTTTTCATGTCATGAATCTGAAACAGAAAATCCTGTAACTCCAGTCATTACACCCCTACCAAAGTCATGTCACAAACCAAGTTCATTCGAATGGAGCTGCTAAAGCTCAAATCATGATTTGGATCCACATTCCTTTGTTTTACAACCAGAGATCACGATCCTACTGCGTTCAAGAAAGAAGAGATTAATCCGGCAGCCACCAGAAAGCGTCTTAAAACCACGTTGGGCACTAAACAATTGATTTGGAACATCAGTGACTGGTTCAGTCCAAGGTTGAAACAAAGTTCAGTTTACTGACTGCACATGAAAACTTTCAAGATGCCACAACGCACAGACAATAGTAGAACACAGTTCCATATGAAACCAATTTCTCACTTGGCAGTATTGCAAGTGTTTTGAAAAATAGGCAAAATTACATTTTTTGTCCTGTAATTTTAAGTCATTGTCACTTTTGATCCTGTAACTTATTCAATTTATACATTTAGTCCTTTTTTTTTGACAAATTTACCCTTAAACATATCACATTTGGTTTATATAAATGGAATATGAACAGTAGATTTTTAAAATTAAGTAGTGATTTATACTAGTAATAAGCACCTTAGATCCTAATCATATAAAAAATTTTAATTATAATTTTAATAAGGAATATATGGACCGTTGATCTCTCTAAACCAAGATCCAATGACTTGTTAAAAAAGGGACATAAGTATCTTTTCCTATGTAATAACACAATACAAGTTGCATTAAACACGAGTGAGGAAGTCAATTGCATCTCTTCTAAAAGTTCAAGGGGATGCATTGACTTTCTTATTCCTTTCTGATGGGGATTAAGGAAATATTATAGAAGAAACAACACAAATGTCCTTAAAATAGGTATTCATTACAAGGCTAGGGTAAAGATCCGCGCCCTCTCAACCAGACAGGCAGATGGACCCATTCCGACAATATAAATATTTCATGTACAATTCATTTACGATAAGATATTTATTATACTAGAACTCACACTAAATATGGTGAGATCGCGTTCTTCTATCTCGACACGCTCACTGACTTAGGCATCGTAGGGTCTTAGTTAGGGACTTTCCAGCAAGCCTAATGATCTGCGCTTTTCTCAGATCCCAAAATCCTTCCGAGGACGCAAGGTACCAGACGGCCTTGCGACCCAAATAACGTTCTTTCTTTTATTCTTTTTAAATTATTATAGGGGAGATATTTCAACGAATCAGTTTATATAATAAATATGGGTCTATAAAGATCATTGACAAAAAAATCGAAACTTTACATCCCATATATATGTGTATGTATCAATGATCAAGATCATGATCATGGTCATATTTATATTTTGATCCACTCAGAACCATCAATGAAGGTGAGGGAAATAAAAGGTTTAGCCTCTTCATCAGTAAGTTCCCTGGACCACGAAACTCGTCCTGCGAAACTTGCCCCTGCTCCTGTGCACTTGTACTGCCCATAAAACACAGTCCTGCCCTCCAAATAAATATCATATGTTAACCAAATATTAATCATTTCATCAAAAAATTATTCTACTTATTACCATAAGACATTATCCGACTTTACTTTACTCCATATTAAATAACTATCTTATCTATAACTTTATCAAGAAATTAAATACTTAATATTCATACCTAACACTATAGTTTACTTATATGGAAAATTTTAATAAATTCAATAATGTTATGGCCACATTATTTAAGTATAGTGATAAAAGAAAAGTTGATTAGCTGATTGATTAATTTAATTAGAACTTTGAATATGAAGGGTTTTTGGTAGGTAATATATAGTTTAAAAATAAAAGGTAGGAGGTGTGGATTACAGGTAGATTACAAGAGGGAGAAAGGAAATGGATTAGTTAGTCTGGTTATCAGACGCCAAAAAGGTACAACTCCTACACAAACTGACAAATGCAACACCAAGATTCTGTGGACGTTGGATTCTACCACTATATATTTTTGTTTTTAATTTTGAAAAGAATAAAATATTAACAAGTTATAACTAAAAGGAAATTTAACAACAGTAGTAATATTAATATTACATTAATTATATAGTGATGACTAGTTTTTTTATTATTTTTACAATTTTATTAGTGATGACAAATATGTGGTTGTTATTTATAATTAATTAAAAGTATTTATAATCAGTGATATGTCGATAGTGGTAGCTTCAGACTAAAAATTCTGAGCAGTGTCTTGTTCTTATGTTCATGTTATTAGCATTGAGAAATTTATATAAATTTTGGGTAAAGTACGTTGGCATTCTTTGAGGTCGGGTCTAATAATACAAAGGGCAAATCACAACGACCTCCACTGAGTTTTGACATAATTACGAATATTCTTCCGTTATTTGAAAAATTACAAAATAACCCCTTGGTAAGTTCACCATAAAAAATTGATGAAAATTTAATGGGTTGAGGTAATTGTTAGACGGCCGTTAGAATTAGGAGGTATCAATAATTTTTCAAATGAAGGGATATTCATAATTATACCAAATCTCAGAGGAGGTTGTTGTAATTTATCCTATTATCATATAAAACTATATTATATACATATATATAATATTTATGACGATTTTAAAATTGACAGTAAATATATTTATATATAAGTGCGTATATAATAAAAAGAAAAAGAAAATAGTGCGTGTGTGTGTGGGGTGAAAAAGGGCAGGTGGTGGTGTAAAGCAAAAGTGGTGAATGGATAGGGCACAGATAGGTGACGGCACCGGCCCACGCCCACGCCCACGCCCACGCCCACTGCGAAACTCATATGCCACTAAAAGGAAGTGATTATGCATATGCTGCAAAATAGAGAATTAAATTTGTGTGGAGGGGTATATATGTACTTACATTTCTCTGGAGGGGTCGCCCCAGTTATACCAGCCCTTGGGGATGATGATGTTGTCCATGTAGGTGTAGGCAAAAACGACCCTGGAGAAAGGACCCCATGCCCTCCCCAGGTACAGTGCTCCTGACCCCGTCACCTTACAGTTCACGAACGAGAATCCTGTGTCGTCTAATATGCTGCTCCTCCCCTGTGCTGTTACTGCTCCTATTATTGGTGCTATTGCATGCACGTGACAATTCTGCATATACATATATAATAACCTCATCATCATCTGTCTCCACATTAATTCCTAATTAGTGAAAAAAGAAGAAGAAAGAAATAGCAATGCCACCCCAAATCGACTCTCTGATTTTCATTTTAAGAGTTGAGGGGTTGTAAGATAAAATAATACAATGTGACCCCTGATTTTTAATTATAAAAAAAACGGGGCAACACAATCCTTAATAAAAGAGACGGTGAGCTTTCACTGCAAGAAAATGGCTCAATAGGAGTAAAAAAAAAATTAGCAACCAACTAATTACAAGTAATTTTTTGTTCCTATAATCTATATTATTTAATACAAGAAATTTACTTGTTGATGAATTTAGTACGAAAATTTATTTGTACGATGAATTATTTAAAATATATATTAAATAATTAGATTAGCAATAAAAATTTTACTTGTTAATTAATTGAAATTAACTCATAAACTTAGTACCTCAAACAAGGAGAGTGCATTCCCAAAGATGAAGTCCACAGAGCCCTCAATGTAGCAATCTTTGTAGTAATGCCTGCCCAAGTGATCATACAGTGTGTCCTGCGCACCCAAAAACTTACAGCCAACGAACGCGGCCGTGTCGGCGGATATCCGGAACGCCACCGCCTGCTTCCCTACGGCTCCTGGTGGCGGCACCGGCGTGGTATTCTGCATTTCAAATTCGTAAAGTTCCAACCAACAAAATCCAAATAGCATTCAAAACATACATATAAGAGTAGGTGAATATGTGAACAAAGTACCTTAAATGTAATATTCTTGGCTATAAAGTAAGGGGAATTGACGGCAAAAGTGGCTGAACCATACGTGCCAAGAGGCTGCCCTTTAGGCCCAGCTGTCTGGGCAGTATCGCCCCATTGCACAATGGTTTTGTCTGCTCCCGCACCCTCTATTGTTATAAATGATTTCAATTGAGGTATTGTTACCTTCTCCCTGCAAATTCATTTCATTTCAGTCAAAATAAGAAAAAACATGGAAAAGGACAAATGAAAGCACATTTTTCCTCAACTATTTGTCACTTGTTATTAGTCAAAACTCACATGAGCAGTCTCTTGCCTGGCTCTCTTACCCATATACCTACACTAAAGGTGGAGTGTGTGCGTATATCTCTGTGTAATTCCAAGACAACACACACACACACTCACACACAAGAATTTTATGTGGACGAGAGCAATGAACACTCCAGACTTCCAACCATTTCATCATCTTAAGCCCATTCCCAAAAATAAAAACTATATTTTCTATTGCAATTCTTATTGCATTTTCTATTGTTCTGTTTATACACATCACATGTATAACGTTGTATCTTAACGTAATTTTATACATGGTGTTAATTTACGCGATGCAACAAGAATTGTAATAGGAAATTCAATCCGGAAAAAAACAAGGAACTTAACTCATACAAAACACACACACACACACAGAAAGTGGAAACAACTAGTACTCACGTGTAAACCCCTGCATGAACCTTGATGACAACCCGCACAAGATTGACCATAGGAAGAGAGTCAATTGCGTCCTGAATCGACGTGAAGTCCCCATACGCTGGATTTCTGTCGACTTTGAGAGTGTAAGAAGGGAAGAGCTTGTTCTTGGCAGTCCTGAAGAGTGAGTGCTTGAGGCTCCCAACAAAATCAACCCACTTCATGAACTGCTGCTCCGAGTATTGTACTTGCGTCATGTTCACCGATAATTGCTTCCCCCAAGCGCCTGATTTCTTCGGCCTGATGCCTTTGGTGTGGCACGTCGCGTCGCCGGCATTCAGCAGCAGAACAAGCAGCGCTATGAAACAGGCCTGCTGGGAGGGCATGTTTATGAGATTTGAGAACGATGCGTCGGAGGGGAAGGAAGTAAGGAATACACGTAGTTTCTAAGTTGTTTGTAGCGATTGATTTGCGATCAATTCTTGATGCTTTTTATACATGAGTTTCTTGTTGCGAGCTTGACAGTACATGAGCTATATATTAACTAATCACTTCTCTTTTCTGTGGAGATTTTATATATATATACACATTTGTAGAAAAAAAATTGATGTAAATTACAGTGTGTGACGACAACGATATAAATTCAAGATTATTAGTATTTTAGTTCACATATAGTTAGTATGGGGGGGGGGGGGGCCATTTTTGGGGAACCAATAAAGG